>NC_081181.1:130584737-130884737 GCF_029867415.1 Vicia villosa | reverse complement strand
TAAATATGTATTATACACACTTTGTTGAAGAATTTTATGATGGCTTAAATTTACAAATTAACCCTTGTAAAGTGTACTTAATTCTCTTTCTTGAATTACAATTCAAACTAATATCACTTTAGTGCTTAAAATATGTAATGAATTTTTTAAGAAATATAAAAATATGAAAAGTTTCAAAAAAAACTTGAAATATGGGTTAACACTTAAAAATAATGTTTGAATTGTGTAAAAATTGATTTGAAATAGGTAAGTTCCGTTTTCTGATGTATAGTGCTTTACATACACCCTTAGAAACCTCTATGAATAGATGCATAAGTTTGAAAAGGTTCCATGAAGCTTTGCCTCCCAATACAATGATGTTGTTTGGTGAAAAGATGCATATTCTTAGGTGGTAATCAATTACCATGGGAGTGTAAACGATTACAATTATCCAATGTTCAAATTTATTCAAATTTTCATACTGGTAATCGATTACCACGAGGCTGTAATCGATTACCACTGCTATTTTTATGAAAAAAATCAGCATCTGGTAGTTTAGCTTCAACGGTTTTTATGCATTGCGTTTAAGAACTTTATAGATGAAATTTGAGAGGTATTTCATTCAAAGTGATTTAGAATGAATTGCAATGTGTACCCTTAAATTTATGATCATTCCAATTCTTCTCATAGATTTTCGTTGATCAATTTTCATGTCATCTTCGTCGTTGATATGCACTTGTCTTCAAACCTCTTTACCTTTTTCTTGTTTTGATGTGCACTAGTCTTCATCAAAACCAATTCAAGTAGAAGAGACCTTCTTCATGGTAATTACCACCAAAACTCATGGTTATGGATGGTCCAAAAAGGTCCATATGTAAAAGTTGTAAAGGTCTATTTATAGAAGAAAAAATATTTTTAGATTAAAAGAAGGGCTTTACTTGTTTATCCTTTTATCACACATCACACAACCGATTCTTTTCAAAAATCACTACAACAAAATATAGATTTCCTAATAAGCTTTGGGTTAATAGTAGTTTATCCCCCTGTAATATGAGCGTGTTTCGGTTTACCCCCCACCGTTGCCAAAGGCAGGTTTTGGCAACGATTTTTTTGAAAAAACCGTTGCCAAAAGGTAGGGAGGGAGAAAAGTAAAATTCGCTAACATTACAGGGGAGTGAATTACTATTAACCCATAATCTTTTTACCTCGGTTATACATAGACCAAAAGTAAAACATTTAAATTTTGGCGCCCTTCTTTTTATTTATTTTCAAATTAAAGGGGAAAGTAGCATTGGTCATGGATTGGATTACCAGCGCCAACAATTTTGTGTTTTAATTTATAATAAAAATAGTGTCTTTATTTTTTATTTTTAAATTAAAAGTAAACTACATTTTCCTTTGTTGAATCTTCTAACCAAGGGGAAAATTTATTAATTTTTATTTTTCAGAATATATAACACTATACGTTCATTCATTTTTGTATTAAGGAAATCTTTTGTGCCATAGACAAACTTCACCTTCTACCTCCAAACTTTATCTTTCATTAATAAAACTCTATTTTCCCATTAAATCAAACTCCAAAACATCATTTCTTTCATAAACGAAACTCAAAAACATCTATTCTCCAACTCCAACAAGGCAAGGAAAACATGGATGTAACTTAGCAATGTTAGTTATTGTTGGTGTTGTGTCGAGTAAATTGTTTAATGTTCTTCTTGTGGTTGTTGAGATTTAATTTTAACGATTCTATTGATTTTGTTTTTGTTTTTGTTGTTGTTGAGATTTAATATTTAACATTTATATTGATTTTGTTTTGTTGTTGATGAGATTTAATATTTAACTATTCTATTAATTTTTGTTGTTGTATTAGAAATATGAAATATTGTATGTTGTGATGGAAGTTGACAATATTATACGACAAGGACGTGTATTTGAGATTGATTTAGGAATAGTTTTTCAATGTTTCTCGCCAAGACAAGCGACAAAGATGCAAAAACAATATCTTGAAATTTTGGCTTTGAAGATTAATTTTGTGGATCAACTTATTTAGTAAGTGGTATGCTTGAACTGTGACATTATTCTTTAACGCTGTAGTTTTCAGCTGGAAGATGACTCAACTCCTTCTATTTGGTGCTGATAACCAACAATAGTACTTGGTGCATGTAACACATCCTCAGTCAGGAGAAAACTTAAATTCTTCTATAGTTGCAGAAAATTTTGTCTTTTTGAATAATTTACTAGTAAAGGACCCGTGCGCTCGCACGGGTCACGTAAAGTCGGTATAAATATTAAATAAATATAATATGGTTATCGTTAAAGAATTATATTAAAATATATATTAATTAAGCGAAATAATTTCTTCAATGATGATTATCATATCAATATTAATTTAATTTATCAATTTGTAGTTGTTTTTTTCAATTAAATATATTAAACGTTTTTTTTAAAGAATTAAATATGAGGATGTACACTACTTATATATAATATTTTTATAAATAGTAAATAAATATATAATAGTTGATATCTTGGCCTTTTGTTTTAAATATAAAAAAGAAATAAATTTGTGTCTTTCATAAAAAAATTTGTTTATTCATCAATCATAATTTTCTCATGTTTTTTAATAAAAACAAATATATGTATCAACTTTTAGAATAAATGTTAACATCTTATCATAAATAAATGCTAACATTTTTTCATGTCAATTTTATTTTTATTTGTATCATGTAATAATAATATATATCATTTTTTATCAGCTATATGATATTTTTGCTTAAAAAATTTATAAAAGAAATCATACTTACTTGATTGAAACAATTTTTATAGAAGCAAATTATTGTTGCCTATAAAATTGACACTCTAAATCAAAAACAAATTTGAAAATCAAAATAAAATTGAATTAATTAATTTAACGTTTTATTAATAAGTATTTATATGAATTACATATATAAGAAAATTAAAAAATATATGGATTATACCATATTATATTTTGGTAATGTAAGAATATTCCAATTATTTTAAGATATTATATTTTGGTAATGTAAGAATATTCCAATTATTTTAAGATAATTTAGATCAAATATTAAATAAATATTTTTTATCTATTAGTTTGAAATCAAAATTAATCATCAGAAATTCTTATTAGAAGGAGTTAAGTATTTTTTTTCTTGTATTAAGTCATAATATTAAATATAATTATTTTCTTTTAATTTATGATATTTTTTTAAGATAAATTTATAAAAAATCATACTTAATTTATTAAATCCATTTTTATAGGACCAAAATGATCTTGTGATTTTTGTGTATTCACCTATTGTTATTGTCCATGTAAAATATTCATTTATAAAAAATTATTGCCTTCCAATTTCTTATTATCATTGAATAAATATTTTTCTTATTATTATTCCATTAATATTTTCATATTCTCATTCAATTATTGTCTTTTTTTCATATTCTCATTCATTTTTCATATTCTCATCCTTAAATCGGCTATTGATTTTCTTATATAGATAGTAGATAATTTGATGGTCTTATATATTAAAAATTAATATATATAATAACACCCTAAATTTTTAAAGCAATATTTAGAAGATAATTCTCATTCTATACTCATATATATATATATATATATATATATATATATATATATATATATATATATATATATATATATATATATATATATATATATATATACTTTGTTTGCTTGTTGGATAGTATAAGGTGGTGGCATTATTGGACTGACCTTGGATGGAAAGTATTGGAGTTTTTTTTTTAAAAGTTCATCGTGAGGAAATAATTCTAGAACTTTTTAAAACAATTGTGTTCTTAAAAGGAATTAGCATAGTGGGATGATAAAATGATATGTTAGATTTGTGTATTGCTCATGAAGAGACATAGAATTTTCTGCTCTTGACATGTTGGCTAAACAAAATGGAAGTTGATCAAGGAATCAATAACCAATTAGCAAAATTCATTTTGAAGTATTAAGTATATGCATGTGTTATTTTTATTTTAATTTATTTATTTCATAAAAACATAGCATTTTGTTTAGCAAATAAGAAATTGCATCATCTTAAGAAGATAAAACCCAAAAAGAAAAAGGTCCATGATAAAAAAAATTAAAAAGGAAGCAACCTTTTCAATTTTTTATTATCTACCATTTTCTTTTTAAGTTGCAATATCTTCTCTAGATTATTAAAATTCTTATTTGTTGAACAAATAGTTATGTTTTTATGAAATAAATATATTAATAAAAACAAGTGTTTATGCTTCAAACTAAATTTTGTTCAGCCCAACACTGATAGAACCACAATAGTGACAAAAAATACATTAGATTTTCCCTCAAATAAATTCCCCAACCGAGGGTAAAAGTGACACACTTTTAGGTGATTTCCCCATGTTTCAAAATCCACCTGAGGTAAAAAGTGAGAGATTTTCCCTCGATTATCATTCCCAATTGTGAAAAAAAAATAACGCATTTTTCATGACTTACTATTTACCTCGGCCACCAAAATCAGGTAAAATACATTTTCAAACAAAGATAAAAATTCTTTTTCGTAGTAGTGATACAAGTTTGATTGATCGATTACTATTTTCTCACATACCAATTTCTTTAAATAATCATGTGAGTAATGATTATTCTCCTATAGACACGATTCATCCTATATATATATATATATATATATATATATATATATATATATATATATATATATATATATATATATATATATATATATATATATATATATATATATATATATATATATATTATTTTCTTCAAATATTTATTAGAGTGCAATCTCATTTTAGTCTCTCACAAAAACTGCAGAGATCAGATTAGCCCTTGAGAAAAAAGAGTCTCTATTAAATTCCTTACAAAATTTAACCGAGTCATGTTAGTCCCTCTACTAATTTTTTTTTCAAATCGATTTTTTTCTTACTTTTGAACCGTGACTGGACTACCAGCAAAGATCCATTTTAATCCCTCGCAAAAAAAAGAGAGCCCAAATTAGTCCCTGAGAAAATAAAGGTCTATATTTTGTCCCTTACAAAATTTAATTGAGCCATGTTAGTCCTCTTTTAATATTTTTTTCCAAACGCTATTTTTTTAAACCGTGACTGGACTTGACAAGATAGACCTGCTTTCAGAAATTGAGTACGGGTCAGAGACTAAGTTCCTTTGCACATGGTGTTCAGAGTCTGAGTTTCCACCAGAAGCTAGGTTACCTAGTTGTGAGACATCAAAATCTTATCATTCAAAATTTGAGTCATCAGATTCTGATCTTTCATAATCTGAGTCTCAAGCTTCTCTTCATATGTTCCTATGTCAGAGCCCGGTAAATTCTTAATGATCTTGCACACTTGAACATATGTTAGTATACCTAATTATTCATTAAATACTTTGTTATCATCAAAATCTAAGGGATATGATATAAACTAATTTTCTTTCAACATACCATATGTATTATTTTCACCACAAGTATTATTTACAAAAGTAAGAATTATCATAAATCACCTCGGTAGCAGAACTAAATCTTTCTAAAAGATCATTAACAACTGAACAAATAACAACACTTAATACACAAGAAAACATAACAAGCCATGGTCACTCATCCATAAACCTGATAATAAATCAAACAAAGAAAAGAATGTTGTGGTATCACGATGATTTATCTACAACCCATTCACAAATAATTTCAAATCAACAGTCGTAAAATAGGAGTCCAGTCACAATTTAAAAGTAAGAAAAAATCTATTTGAAAAAATACTAAAAGAGGGACTAAAATGGCTTGATTAAATTTTGTAAGGGATTAAATATAGACCTTTTTTTTAGGGACTAATTTGGATTCTCCTTTTTTTGTGAGGGACTAAAATGAGTCTTGACTAGCAATCCAGTTACGATTCAAACGTAAGAAAAAAACTGGTTTAAAAAAATACTAGTGGAGGGACTAAAATGACTCGGTTAAATTTTGTAAGAGATTTAATAGAGACTTTTTTTTTCTCAGGGACTAATCTAACCACTGCAGTTTTTGTAAGGGACTAAAATGGACGTTCACTGTATTTATTATTCTCTTTTATTTTTTTAATTATGTATCTTATATCATTAAAAAAAATATTTTTTTTATAAAACTTTTTTTTTAATCAAATTAACTTTTTATAAAATTAATTAATATATTAATATGTGTAAATTTGGAAAAAAAAAACAACTTAAAATTTGGTATGGAGGTATTACTTTACTAAATTACCTTTTACATCATTGAAAAAGTAGACATCAATAATGATTTATTTTTGTTATGCGACATTATCATGATTAAGGGTCAACTAAGAATAATTAACAATTCGTTTGTATTTTATAATTTATCAATATCTATATCGAATTTCTTCTTTATGTGCGGATACGAATATTATTTTCTTTAAATTTCAATTTTATAATCCAATTCAACTCATATATAATTAATGGAATCACTTTGGTTGTTGTATATAACGTGTATAACGTGATTAAACTCGGATGACCTTCACATTTATGGATGAATGACATAAAAATTATATACAATGTGATCTTTACACCACTAATATTTCAAACTATTTCATTTGAAATTTTTAGTGGATTTACAAATTTAATATTTGCACAAACGATATAAAAATTATAATAATAATTAAAGTCGTCTCAAATTTTTCAAGGTCATGTGTAGGTTAGTCACAATTCAACCATGAAAAAATATTGAGATTATATTTTATCACATTTTAACAATGACAGATTTATGAGATCCTATTTAGATATAGTTTAGGACAAAACTTACATACAACTTTTTAGGTGTGATTTTTACTATTTTCCAATGAAAATACGACAAGTGTATAATTTCTTCTTACTGCAAATTTCTCCTATTTTCACTCACTAAATAATATTTAAGTATATTTGTCATATTTTCATTGAAAAATAGTAAGAACCACACCTAAAAAATGTACCTAAATTTTGTCTTATGATTTAATCGTAAAAATTTTAAATCTTGTGTGGTAGCCCGACTTGCACGCCCTCAAAGACGACCCTAATAATACCAATAATCTCATGAAATGTATTTCTATAGATAATGATAATATAAATTTTCTATGGTTATCAAAAGAATTATAAACCATAAAGGAAGGGAGACTATCACTAATACAAGACATCTTTAGTTGCAAAAATCATATGGAATACTTATTCCATTAAGTCTTTAATTAATGAGTCAGCTAGCATAAAGCTTATCTTTATATGCTTTATCCTTCGACAACAATAACTTATAAGAAAATAAACTTTATAAAATATGTCGTTGAAAAGCTATAAAATTGATTTATGTACAATATAACTTAGGTGATCTTATAATATGTTTTACTATATGCAACCAAGTACATAAATGCTTACCATCATTCTCTAAATTAAAATACCTATTATACATTTAAAGGATTAGAGTAGAACATATTGATGATATCGACATTGTAAGATATTCGATTTATGAACAAGCTCGTTTATTATCTTTAACAAATAAAACCGTACAAAAGACCCCTACAACCGAAGAATAGGTAAATACTTAATTTGTCAAATTTTTAGATTTTCTTCCAAGAAAATATCATTTTTCGTCCTTTAACTTTGTCTTGGGGTTCATTTAGTCTTTTAACTTTTAAAAAGTTCAAATCAATCCTTTAAGTCTTAAAAACGAAGCATGTTTGTTCTTCAGTCTATCATCGTTACTGAGGGTTTAGATTGATTGCATATGTGGCATGGTTGATGTCTTACGTGGCATTTAAATGTTATATTCTTAACATTTCTGAACAAAGCCCTCGTTCAAAAGTGAAGAACTATCTTGTGTGAAGAAAGACCTCGTGCAGTGAAGAACGTTGAAGGAGGACATCATCGTGCAATGAAGAATGTTGAAGGCCAACCTCAAAGCATTTTTAAATAGGTTAGAAACTTCATGATATGTATCAGTTCTAATTGTGGTAGAAATTAGGGTTTTTGCATGATTTCAGTCTTAGAAATCGGGGTTTTTTGCTAAATCCGTCAAATCCAGGTTTTTCCATTGATAAATTAGGGTTTTCTTGTAAATCGTTTGTTTGCATGTATTTAATCTGAGTAATTAGGGTTTTGCATATTTCTGATGTTAGGTGAAATAGACGACTATGGAGGTTGAACATGTTGTGTTGGAGGATGAGAAGGTTGTGGTGGAGGCTAAGAAAGATGGTATGGATAATGAGAAAGATGGTATGGATGCTGAGAAGGATGATATTGATGTTGAAAAAGATTGTATGGATAATGAGAAAGATGGCATGGAAAGTGGTGAGGTGGATGATGGCATAAGTAGTGATGATAATGAGTACAAATATGACAGTGCTCTTGATATTTATTTTAATGATTCTTCTGATGGATATGAATATATAGATGAAGATGAATTGGACAATCTAGTTGAACAACATGAAGAAAGAGATAAGGGTGAGTAAAATGGGAGTGATAGTGAAAGTGAAGTTCTGTTGAGTGGGTGCGACAGTGATGATAGTTTTGGTGTTCAAAAAAATCTTATCCCTATGTTTAAGATTCAAAAGAACATGGCTGATTTCAAATGGGAGGTGGGTTCCTACTTTAGTTCAAAAGATTATTTCAAGGAGGCAATCACATCATATGTTGTCCACAGTTGTAGAAACATTAAGTTCACCAAAAATGACAAGGTAAGGATGAGGATAAAATGTAAGAATGGATGTGATTGGGAAGCCTATTGTGCCAAATTGTCAAATGAAGCAACTTGGCAATTAAGGAAGGTGAATGATGTACATAGTTGCAGCAGGGATTATAATGTGAAAATGATTACTACCAAGTGGCTGAGCAAGAGGATACAAAACTCCTTAAAAACCAATCCTAGGATGAAAATCAAAGATATAAAGGCAAAGGCATGAAAGAAACGGAATGTAGGTGTGAACAAAACCAAGAAAATTAGGGCAAGGTTTAAAGTTAGAAATATGGTTGATGGATCATACCCAGGGGATTACACCAGAATTTATGATTATTATCATGAGTTGTTAAGATCAAATCCAAATTCCACAGTGAAGGTTGGTGTTGAACCATCTAAAGAAGGACAACACCAACCAAGACGACAACACCCGAGAAAAAAACTTAGGACTATGTAGGATGCCATTTTGATTTTGTTATCATTTTTTGTAATGGTCTTAACTGATATTTGGAACCATCTACTGGTATTTTGTGTTATGCTTATGCATCTCAGTTTGAATTGATGTCATTTTGTGTACTGGATATGAAAGTCATGTTGAACCTGTTTATGTTAATGTCAGTTATGTGTTATCTTGAAATTCTGTTCATTACAAGTTTATGTGTTATCTTGAAATTCTGTTCATTACAAGTTTATGTGTTTTGCAATGCTACAACAATTAAACTAAAATTAAGTGTTGCAATGTTCCAACAGTTGAACTGAAATTAAGTGTTGCAATGATACAACAATTGAACTGAATTTAAGTGTTGCAATGTTACAACAATTGAACTGAACTTAACAATTGTTCTGATAAAATTTAACTCAATTAACAAAAATCCCATTTCATTATAACTTAATCAGAACTTAAACATTACAATAAGATCCAATTACAATACAACTTAAGCATTTCAATTCATCAGAAACAAAATCACAAATGTTGCACCTAAAATAACAAATAACATCCAGTATTTTTTCAACTTCAGAATCTTGTTTATCTCTTTCCTTAATTCTTTATTTGTCAACTTAACTTTTTCAATCTCCATTTTGGCATCATCCAATTTCTTTGATAACTTCTCTAATATGGACATTGTAATTTTCCCTTTGTCATCTTGAACTTCCTCAGAAAACCATTCAAAAAACCCACACCCAGGTTGCGTTGTTCCCTGCATTTTACAAAGGATCACTCAAACAGTAACAATGGAGATAAAAAAACTTGTACAAATCACAAACATACCTTAAAATAAGAACACAAGGGAAATCAAATAATGTTAACCCTAAATCAAAATAGGAACGCGTATAAACAACACAAGGTAAGACGTTTGGTCAAATACACAAGGGAGAGGGAAAGAGATGAGCCATGCCATCTGCCACGTCTGCAGATTCAAATGGCCGTTTGCACTCATTGGATGGAAGGGACCTACGTGCTCCATTTTTAATACTTAAAGGATTGATTTGAACTTCTTAAAAGTTAAGGGACCAGACTGGCCCCCGAGGCAAAGTTAAAGGACGAAAAAGGGTATTTTCCCTTTTCTTTAAGACAAATATATTTAAGATCAAATAGTCTTCTTTAGTAATTGAAGTATACCCATGTATATTGTATTTCATGTCAAATTTGCTTTTCACTTTATTGATATAACACTATTGTGATAATCGAAGGATGTCTTGAGAATAATCTTTGAGTATCAAATTCCTAATGCAAAAGGGGTATCTCCATCACCTTTCATACATAAAAAAATTTCATAGATTACTTAATTTCACATACTAATTAAACTTATATCATTATGGAATGAAAATAAATCAACATGATTTATTAGGAATATAAACTTACTTTCGCTGATTTTGTAATACTCACAATTTTCTCTCATAGTTATCTCAAAATCAAATGATACAATTAACTCCAAAATATTCATCTAAAAAATGATCGAGACAATTAACATTTTAATATTCATCTCAAAATCAAATGAGACTATTCATTAATGAGACTTTGTGGTATTACTAACGAGAAAATTTTATTAACTCACAAGTGGATTTTATCAATTCAAACTTGCAGGTAGAAGTTGAAGCTCTCAAATTCAGAATCTGATCATGAATTTCATCATAATAATTCTTCGGAAAACTTGACACCTAAGAAATGATATCAAGTTTCAAATTGGTAAAATTGATCACTTTGATAAAGGCATTCATCATGTTAAACAATTGGTCTATATGACATCTACTTCTTTCAAGGGACGCATGTACTCTTCAGTTCATGAGTTTAGAGTTATCAGTTGCTTTGATATCATATACCGACCTTCTTCCCACCTAGAATCATACAAGTTAATTGGTATTTTCCTGGTCATAATTAGATTAAGTGCAACACTTCAAGAGGAAATCATGGAGTATTAACTTGTGGAAGAATATTTAAGGATACTTTATGAGCATTCTTGGGAACTTTCTTAACTAAAATTGGAGTTTGCACTTCCTTTCGAGTTAAATTTTATGGAATTAAGTTTGTTATTGAATATGCTAACATGAGGAATTGGAGAATCTTTGGCCTTAAATTGACTCAGCAATAGCCATTCATGCATTTTCTAATGTGAATACTGTCTATTATGGGCCACTCAAAGGCCTCATAATAGTGAGGTATAGATATCAAACCCAACATCGCAAAGCCCGAGTAGAATTATCCACCATATATAATGGGACCATGTAAGCCTCTGACTCTTTTCACTTGGAACATAATCATGCATAAGCTTGACAAAAAATGCCTCATTTACCTAAATTGATGAAATCCTTTAGAAAAATCAAATCAAGCTAATTTCACATAGAAACAACGAAAGCTCAAAAAGTTAAGCGCTCCCACGAAGTTTTTGACCACGAACCTAAAAAGTGATTGAAACCTTTTGCTTTATGTTTTAGCAACCTCCACGATAAAATATTTATCTTCTTAATTATGGATCTTGGGTGTAGTTCTAGGTTATTAAATATTTTTTATTTCTTGTCTTCCAAATGCTCGAAGATGTCCCCGACCAAATGCAAGAGAACCTCTTAGATGAAGATGTAACTGCGCCCAAGATATTATACAAAATTAATTAAGAAAAGGAATAGACCCTGCTTGAGAGTTACTAGTAGTTTTGATCCTCTAATAAATGTCGAGCTACACATTTTTAAGGTGTCTACAACAGCAAAAAAGACGATCGATAGATTCATATTTGTTACTCCCAAAAATGCACTTTGAACTATCTTCCCTTAGCACTTATATCATATGTAACTTCTCTCTAGTTGGAAGTTTTTTTTTAATATCCACACAAAAATATAAACATATCTAGGAAGTAAGTTGTTCCAAAGAATTGTTCTCTTTAACAATTCACTCATTTTGGACTCTTTAACTAACTTGAGAGTCGGAGTCTTGACCTTGTAAGTCCACCTCCGTGCCACCATATCGGAGATCAGCGTCACCGCGTCAGGAGTTCATCGTCACCAATCAATCATACTAAGGTACGGGTACATAGGTACCCATAAGGTACGGGTATAACGGTTGGTGCCCTCTCGGGTATGCGCTCTGATACGAGGATTTTTTTAAACTCTGGGTATAGGCACGGGTAGTCGGGTACTATAGTACCCTACCCATTATCATTCCTAGAAATACCTCACACTTTCAGATAAGGAAATGCATGTGCAAATAGACTAGTCAATGCAGTTTCTTTTGATGTTCCTCTGGTTGATTAGGAACGGGATCTATTCACTTGACTAAGCATTTAGATGTGTGCTGACTAACCAACTGCCCTCCTTTGTTTTGCACAGGAGTCTGTGTCTACCTCCCTTCGACTTTTATTTATTCAGTTTCATTTGTTTTCTGAACACATCTTGTGCTTCTGTTGTATCACCTACTTAACTTTATAAAAAAAAAACAAGATCCTCCTTTATCATTAATTTGGAAACACCTTGTTTCAAATCAACCATCGGTTCCACCATAATTGAAATGATATAATGAAAAGGAAACAATATCTTAAAAAGAAGGAAAAAAAATCACAGCAGACCAATCCATACACTCTTCTTGGTCGCACAAAAAAAAACAGTGAAAAAAAACCTTAGACGAATCCTTCAGAAAGAAACTCAACAATCCATGCATGCAACATGCAACAATGTGCCTTGCCATATCAGAAGGCAATGCACTTACAGCAAGAAAAAAAGCGCTTAATCTTACTCTTCTTTTTGGACTTCTTTTCCATCAAGTCAGAGAGTGATGTCTTGGTTCCACTCTGAGATTCACCATCACTTTCTCCATTAGGTTTCATAGTCTCATTCTCATGCATGGCTATGTTTTCAATCTCCATAGTTGATTCAAAGCTAGTTGGAGTATCTTGTGCCCTTGATATTTCTTCCTCACTTTCGCTATCAACTTCTTCAACAACTTCTATGCTGCTGGCAAGTCCATTAATCTTTCTTCTGTATACATTATGAAGAATTCTTATCAGTGTTTCAGTTATTTCTGTGAATTCTGGCCTAAGTTTTGGATCTTCCATCCAACAAGATTGAAGCAAGAGACTTATATCTTCAGGAAATTCATCCAAACATGGTCTTAAATTCTGCAACCATAAACAACAACAATATTCAATGAAGTGATTACAATTAAAATTTAAAATCTATTTAAAGATTATTCAAAATAAAATCATTGAAAGAAGTAATGAATTACATACGTTTAATGCATCATATGCAGCCATTAAGTCAGCCCTATCTTTAAATGGAACTTGATTTTTCATCATAGACCAAAAAACCATTGCAAAACTGTACACATCAGCTTTGTGATCATAGCTTTTCTTTGCTCCTTTTGGAAGTGGATCTTTGCTTAAAATCTATATAATGCATTCAAATATAAGAAAAATATTTATATTAATTAATTAAGCATATTTGATATATATATATATATATATATATATATATATATATATATATATATATATATATATATATAAAGGGTCTGTTTGGTAAAAATAGCGGTTGATTGATAAGCTAGCTGATAGCTTATAGTTGATGACTGATGGCTGATGACTGATGACTTATAGCTTATAGCGGATGGTTGAGACTAGGGGTGGCAAAACGGGCCATGGCCCGCGGGGCCGGCCCGCCACCCGCCAAAAAATGGCGGGTTGGGTTGGGATTTTAGGTCCGCCGCTCGCCAAAGTTCGCCCCGCAAAAACCCGCCGCCCGCCATACCCGCCCCGCCATAAGCTATAAGCTCGTGATGAAAAGACCGTTACCAAACAAGTCTAAATTATCATATGAGCTTATAAGACACAAGACATAAGTTATAAGCTCGAAAACATGTCTTACCAAACAGAGCCAAAATATATGATAATTTTAATCACAAAAATTAATGAATATATAGATATACCTCAGGAGCCATATATCTATAGGTACCAGCTTCACAAGTCATCTCATCACATATATTATCTCTAGCTATCCCAAAATCAGCAAGTTTAATATTATACTTGTCTCTTGTAAGCAATAAATTACCTACAAATAATTTATAAAAAAAACATAATTAAATATAAAATATCATATTTGGAGAAAATATATAAAATAAAATTACCAGGCTTGAGATCACGGTGAATGATGCCATTTGAATGCAAATACTCCATAGCTTGTGATATATCAATAGCATAACTCAAACATTGTTCCAATGAAAATGTTGTTGGATAGATGTTATTCATGGCTTTCTGAAGTGAACCACCTTCTAATAGTTCTATGATTATCACCATTAATGGTTTCACACAAGCTCCAATAAACTACAAAATAAATTTTTAAATTTTTATTATCTAAAATAATATCTAGAAATAACATAATCTAGTAAACTTGTTTTTGAATAAAAGAATACCTCGACAACATTTGTGTGTTGAATCTTAGATAAAAGCTTAACTTCCCTCTCAAATTTGGCTTTACATTTTGGGTGTATAACCTTAATGGCTATAGGACGATCTTCATACCTGAAATCAGTTATGAACCTTTATGATACATAATTTAAAATTTATCACGATTAAATCATTGATAAGTAAGATCAAAAACGATAAAATAATATATAAAGTATGAGTGGATGCAGATTCGACTATTGTACGCATTCGTGTATCCGATGCATCAGTGACTGCTCAATCGATATTAAACGCTTTAAATTTTTATTTTTATTTTTTAAATCATATTTTAAGAATTATAAAATAACTTTTCTAAATTATCAGATTTCGATCGAAATGGTCACTAATACACCGAATGCATACATGATATAAAATAAAACATAATTAATAGTAGCAAGTATAGGTACTAACCATCCTTTGTATACAAGAGAGTGCGAGCCTTTTCCGATCATGTCACCAATGAGTATTTTATCACAATCCACAAGCAAACTAGGATCAATATCAAACACAATACCATCATCAGTGTCAGAACCTTCATTGTCACTTGTCCTATTTTCGACATTCTGTGAAGAACAAGCGAGTGACAATTTGAAAAGGAGCATTTCCTTAGAGACTGTTTGTGCCATTTGCAAGATTTTTACAGAATGACAAATGCATCAATAATCTTTATAACTCATAGCATTTAAAACTAAATGTACATACACAAAAATGGAAAGCTAAAAGTGTTGTAGCTTAATTGGAAATCAGATTATTTTTTTTAAATATGTTCATATGAAAATAATATTTAATGTTAAATCTTTTATCCGAGTCACTTTTTGCCCCTTAGACGAATATAATAATAACTACTAGAAACTCACAAATATACGATAATAGACACGAATAATTACCCACTAAAATAAACTGATATCGTGACGGGTACGAGTACCTTAATATGAAATATGCCTAATACCTACATAATATATATTTTTATATTTTTATTTTAATTATTATATATACATGTATTTTTATAAATTTTATTAAACACATCACTATTAAACTTGAACGCATTTGAATATAAATATTTATTTATACTTTAACTAAAGTATAAATTTTTTGAATCTTTTAGTATTGTTAAAATTTTAAAATGACATGTTAAATATTATTATTATTAATTTTTATTAGAAATACAAATAAACGAAAATATGGGTATGGATACTTAATTAGGTACCTATAAGATACGACTATGTATATAAATGTTGTTGCTCACACAGATATGAGTAGGGGTGGCAAAACGGGTCGTGGCCCGCCGGGCCGGCCCGCACACCCGCCAGAAAATGACGGGTTGGGTTAGGATTTTAGGCCCGCCGCTCGTCAAAGCCCGCCCCGCCAAAACCCGCCGCCCGCCATAGCCCGCACCGCCAATGCCCGCCGCCCGCCAAAGCCCGCCCCTCCTCCAAAATTCCCTATTTTTTAGTTAATTTTAGTAATTCCAATTCTTGATGGTTTATTTTATATATTTATTTGTAAATATATGTAATACTTTTTTAAGTAAAATTTGTTAAAAAGTTGCTTTTATAAAAAATTCTTTTAAAAAATAAGTGAAAATTTTAATTAAAAGATAAAAAAACCTATTAATCTATTAAAAAAATGAAAAAAAAAATATAAATAAAAATAGGCGGGCCGCCGCTCGCCAACCCGCCATTTTGGTGGGGCGGGCATGATTTTTATGTCCATTTCACTTGGCGGGCATGTCCGCCCCGCTCGTTTTTTGGCGGGCTTAAGGCAGGGCGAGCGGCGGGCGGCCCGTTTTGCCACCCCTAGATATGAGTTTGGGTACGAAAATTTTTTTAAACCGCGAGTATGGGGTCGAATATACTACTATGTCCAAATCTTACTCATTATCATTTCTACACACAATCGTGAGAGTTAAAATTCAAATTTCGATGTTGGCGTCTAACCTGACAATGTCGACATTTATGTAGTTGAGCTTGAGACTAACCAAATTATCTTTTGAGCTTCCGAAATCTAGTTTATTACTACCCTTACTTCCCTAAATTAACCTTTCAATCGAAATCTAAAATTCATTCAGCAAGCTTAGCAAAGAAAATACTTCACATGTTTAAAAACCTCAAGATTTTATATAAGAAGTACACCAATTCTGAACCATCAAAAAACAAACCTCGCATATTAATACAATACAGAGGCAACGTGTTCCAAAAATGGAAATTAAAGGACACAGAAGACTGATTAACTGATCTGAACCACTTCTAAGAGACAAAAACTATAGAACTTTTATAATCATCGAAATTGAAAACTTTACCATTGAACATAATAGTGTTCCTCATCAACCAAATGTTCCACACAACCGCTAACCAAATCACCCTGCCAGTTAATCTTTCATCTGTATCCTTAATCTTATGATTAAAAAAGAGAAATGACCTTAACTCTTCTGCTGAAATGTCCACTGAGCCCCCAATCCACCCAACAATCTTATCCCAAATTCTTCTAGTGAGGATGCAAGAATCGAACAAATGACTAGAATTATCTTCTTCTCTAAAACAAAATGCGCAACAATTATCCCTATCATTCACAACTATTCCTCTTCTCCGTAATTGATCTCGAGTAGGAAATCTTCCCAACACGAGTATAGCTGCCCTAACCCCTTGTTCCAACCCGAGCTGGAATCCTCTATGCTATATTAATGTCGCGCAAGATTTAACAATGAATCCTTCCTCCACTTCCTTATTTTATCCAATACGCAAACATCTGATTCATTTTGTACCATCGTTGTATCGGACAGCAACTCTGTTAATTCAGCCAACAGAAATCCATTGTCGTCATCCTCATTCATAAGCCAATTTGCAAAATCCCGTCTCCAATTATCCTGCTCCCAGAAACTTGCTTATGCCACTGATATGAAGGGCATAGCAGCCTTGCCATAAGGCTCAGGATACGCCTCCGACAAAGCTTGATTTCCTACCCAAATCCTGAACCAAAAAGAATTTTTTCTCCATTATGAACACTGCACTTTATCATATCAGACACAGACAGACCACTAGATCCAACACAATCATTAATCAAAACTAAATCTCTCCACCATATTAGAGTCACATTTCGATATCACCCTTTTGTCACTCACAAACATCTTCACCACGGGGTTACTGTACGTGTAAACCAATCGCTTACTCCAAAGCGCTATGTCCTTCGTAATAATTCGCCACCTCCACTTCATCAAAAGAGAAATATTTATACACTCCACATCTCTAATGTCAAGCCCTCCTGCAGCTTTTTCTTTGCAAACGTTACTTCAACCAACCCAATAAACACGACTTTTACCTGCCACCCCCTCCACAAAAACCTACTTTGTATACTTCTATTCTCATTTATCGCCTTCCTAGGGGCTCTAAGGAACGACAAAATATACAAAGGTATGGAATTGAGCACCAAATTAATAAGGATCACTCTTCCTCCAAGAGAAAGAAACCTCCCACTCCACTTTGCGAGCCTACTCCTCACATTTCTAACCACCTCCTTCCACATAGCCACCTTTCTAGGACTATCCCCTACCATCACCCCCAAGAATTTGAAGGGCAAATAATCTATACCACAGGCCAAGAAAGGAGACGCGAAAGCTAACGTCCTATCGCAAATGTTAATACCATAAATATTGCTCTAGCAGAAGTTGACTTTTAAACCTGTCATAAGTTCGAAACCCTTTAGAATGGCCTTCATGCTCTATACGTTATCATGTCCTCCCTCTCCAAAGATTATGGTCTCGTCCGCGAATTGAAGAATATCCATCGAATCTTGTTTACCAAAATGGAATCCCCTAAAATCACCCACTTCCACCGCTCTCTCCATCAATCTTGTTAAGTCTTCCATCACAATAATAAACAGCAACAGCGAAAGAGGATCTCCTTGTTGTAAACCTCTTTCCACCTTGAAGTCCTTTGTATTACTACCATTAACTATCATTGTCATAGAATTAAAAAAAACACAAGCCTCTATCCACTTGATTCACTTTGCTCTGAAACTCATCCTCATAAACAAATACCTCAAATAGTTCCAACTAACATTATCATATGTTTTCTCATAATCTACCTTCAAAACCAGACAACTCATGTGTTCTTTCTTAGCCAAATCAAGAACTTCGTTGACCATAAGAATGTCATCCATAATATTTCTTTGTTTAATAAAGGTTGTCTGTTTAATGGATATCAACTTCCCAATAACACTTTTTATTAGTCTTGCAGCTAAAATCTTAGAGAGAATCTTATGAAGCCTGTCCACGAAACAAATCGGCCTATATATACTCTGATAAGAGTTAAGGATTCAAAATCTTCGGAATTAAAGTGATGAAAGAAGACGTACACGCCTTTGTGAGTTTCTCCTTTGAAAGAAAATATATCATTTTAATAAAGAAAATTATTTTTAAATAAGTGTCACATTAGTTTTACAAATTATAAATTATTAACTTTTTCCAATGTTAATCTTATGCAAACCACTTTTAGCTACTTATAAAACATCGATAGTTAACTAGTCGAATAATTTTGTAAATGGTTACATTTATTCACTCATTGATTTATTGTTTTTTTTTAAATTTATTTTCTCCTTGAGAAAAAATAAAAAAATATACTTATTAAAAAAAGTTAAAAACATAATAAATTGACTAAAATTTTGTTGAAATAAATAGCTTTAAAAGATGTAAAAACAATTATAATTAATTATGGGTTATAGAAAAGATTAGAGAAAGTAAATTAAATATCAATTGTATTTAATTTTACTTTAAAAAAGATGAAATTAATTTTTTTCTCTCTTATATTTTGGAACAAGAAAAATGTATTTTTTTCTCTTATATTTTAGGACGGTAGAAGTATATAAAAAAACTTTAAAATTTAATACAATTTATATAAAAAAAATTATAGTATGAAAAATATTCCGCCTATTTTTTTTAGGAGGATATATTTACTCCAAGAGTAATTTATTATAACTTACTCCACATCTTGATCATTTATTTTTTTTAATTTAATGATTAAAATAATAAATAATTAAATGTGGAGAGAGAAAACTATTATGATTAAAATATGGAGTAAGTTATAATAACTTACTCTTAGAGTAAATATATCTCTCCTGTTTTTTTTTTTTTTAATTCTTATTTTAAGTCTATTTACTAAGATAACTCATAAAGATTGTAATTCTAATGAAGTAGTGTGTCTTTTCCCTTCAATATCATTTATTATTTATATTTATCTCTTCAATAAATAGATATCGACAAAATAATACTCCTTCCGTTTTTTATTATAAGTCGTTTTGAAAAAATAATTTGTATTTAAATATAAGTCGTTTTACAATTCCAATAAATAATTAATACTATTTTTTCTTTTATATCCTTAAATATTTATTATTCTTTTTCCTTTCAATTATATAAATTTATCTTCCACATGTATGAAGGATAGTTTTGTAAAAACCTTCATAATTTCTCATTTTCATACAACAATTATTATTTTTCTTAATCTGAGTGAAAAGTCTAAAACGACTTATAATAAAAAACGGATGGAGTAAATAATATTGTACTGAATTAAATATTATGTTGCCACCCAAAACAAACAACAATTATCAACTCTACTACTTAATTAAATATTTATAGGGAAAAGATACGGTGACTCGAGTTCAAATTTAAAATTTCCCATAAATTATCCTAACTATCGAATTATTTTAGTGTAATAACGAAAATAATATTATATACATGATTGAGTTTTATAACGTCAACTCAATTCAAGTATAGTTATGCAATAATAATCAATTATACAAATTTAATAAATTCAAACTTGTGACATTTCATATTTACTTTTTATTAAGGGTAAAATTTTGACAATTAGTCTATTCGACCTAAAAAATGACGTGAAAGTAAATTGTTTACTGCCTCAATTTTAATTATTAATTGTTTTGGAAAAACATTAATTTAAATTATAAATTATTTTATAATATTAATAAATTATTGATGTTATTGTTTTCTATTATATTTTTATGTATATTTTTTTCTTTTCTTCAATATTTTTTAATTGATATTTCTTATTTCAATAAAATATAATTCCATAAAAAAAAATTTCTTATAAAAATATTATATGCATAATGTATAAAATTGGCAAAATAACTTCAACTTTGGTATGGAAGGCAGAACCATAATAAATTACCATTTGCTCTCATACTAATTACAGCAATTAAAAAGTAGATATTATTTATGATTAATTTTATTACATGACATTAATGATGACTACGGGTCAACGAAAAAAATATTAAATAATTCATTTGTATCTATAATGATATTCTATGGGCTAAATTACACCTTTTTTTTCTTTTTCTTTTTTTATCTAATTCACACAATTAATTTTTCTATTTTAAATTCAAACAATTTTGGTCTTTTTATTTTAAATTCAAATAGTTTTAGTTTCTTTCTTATATTTTTTCAAAAAAAATCGATAAGTTTTTTTTTATTTACCAATTTCAATACATTGATTTGTCATATTTTATAAATAATTTGTTATTTAAAAAGTGAAAACATCATTAATTTTAAGTACAAAAAGAGAAATCTAAACTATTTAAATTTAAAATAAGAGCCAAAATTATTTAAATTTAAATAAAAAAAATCAATTTCGTAAATAAAGAAAAATAGGGAATAAAAATGTAATTAAGTCAAAATAAATAAATAAATAAAACACAAACAATCAAAATATAAAAATATGACATAAAAACTCTAAGGGTCTCTTTTGATACTGTGTCATCTATAAATGCCAAAGAAAGGAGCCAACTTTTCAAAACAGATTAGAAATAGTACACATTCCTAATTTTAAAATGATGCTTCATCTAATACTCTAGAATTTTTCAACTTAGTGGTTTAATTGAAAGCATGTTGATCTTTTTTTTAACTTTGTAGTCTGTGCAATCTAATTCTCATGAATTGTATTTCAATCAAATGCTTGTGATGATATGTCATTTTCTTCTTCATGATTGTTAACCTTCTTTATATGGTTGCTAGAACAATGTGTTTGTCTGAAACTTATTAGGAGCTAATGCAGACAAGAATTCTGTTGGTGACATTTCTCAATCTGCTGTACCTAAAAACCCTGCTGTATCAGCAATGACTCTAGCTATAATCAATTTGTTGCTTCTGGACCGGAGCTGTTGCTCCTTCAATGGAAATGGGGCATGAAATCACCCTACCTTATTAAAGTATGATTTTTTTGCTATAACAAAGAAAATGTTTTATGAGATAATCCAACATTATATATGTGATATAGAAGTTAGAATTTGGTTGAGTGGTGAAGTTAGTTAGTTGGTTCTTGCTCAAGTAACCTCACTTTGTATATAAAACACATTTTTGTAATGTTGTTACTACTCAATTCAAATATTACACTTCCATATTTTCTATTGTCTCTCAATTATCTTTTCTCCTATTAGAGTGCAACTAGAGTTTGCACTAACAAATTGGTACTTAGAGCCCTTTGATTCACATGTGAAAAAGTCATGTTTTTTAGGGTGGTGACTTGCATTTGTTTCGATGATGAATGGTGGTAATGGCATTCCACATTCTCTTCCAATTCTTGATGGCAACAAATGAGATTGATGGCACAATCAGATGAAGTCTCTATTTAGATTTCAAGATACTCTTGAGGTGGTTACCGATTTTGTTTTTGAGGTTGCATTAAACGCATCTAAAGCTCAACGTAATCTTTACAAAGACTCTAAGAAGAAAGATTGTAAGGCATTGTTTAGCATCCAATATGTAATTGATGGTGCAGATTTTGATCGAATAGCTCATACTAAATCCTCGAAAAAGGAATGGGATATTCTTGTCAAATACAACGAAGGAGGTGAGAAAGTCAAAAGCATTAAATTGCAATCTTTATGCAGGCGTTATGAGTTATTACAGATGTGAGAAACTGAGAAAGTTACAGCCTATGTGCCCTAGGTACAAAATCTTGTTCAATTGATGAAAGGTTGTGGTGAAACAATGACAGACAAAATGATCATTGAGAAGGTTATGAGAACCTTGGCCTCCCACCTTGATCATGTTAGTGTGTCCATTCAAGAATCTAGTGATTTGTCCATAATGAAGTTGGAAGACCTAATAGGTATTTTGGAAGCTCATGAGATGTGAATTGTTGAAAGAAGGAGATTTTAAGAAGTCATTCAGGCTTTGCAGGCTTGGACATGGAAGGTGGTGGAAGTGGAAAGCTCAAAAGAAAATTCGACAAAAGCAAATACAAGAAGGGTTCTCGGATTCATCCTCGGAAGTAGAAAAGTGATGGCAAGCCTGAATCTTCTAAACGAGGAGGGACTTCTCATCATAAAGAAAATTTTGATAAAAAGACTGTGTAATGTTTAATTGTGAGAAATGGGGTCACATGGCCAAGAACTATTGGTACATCAAAGGGAAAGGAGTATCTAAAGATAAACATGGTGATGAAGCAAAGATAGCACATGATGACTCAAATGGTTCTAAAACCATGGTCTTTATGGATACAATTATAAATGAGTGTGCAGATTCAAAGACTTGGTTCCTGGACTCAGGATGCTCAAATCACATGACTGGTCATAAGTCATGATTGATCAAGTTTAATAAGAAGCAAGATCAAACTTGTTGATAGCAGATTATTACAAGCAGAAGGAGTATGCAGCATGGTAATTACAAGAAGCAATGGCGAGTTAGCAATAATTGAAGATGTGTTATATATGTCAGGTATGAAGTGTAACCTTGTGAGTGTTGGTCAACTTATTGAGAAAGGATTCTAAGTAATAATGAAGAATGAGGCTTTTGAACTTTTTTATCCAACCAACAAGCTAGTCTCGGGGTCTCCTTTGTTTAAAAATAGGACCTTTAAGACTCTGATAAGCTCTACATAAGTCCAATTCTTGCAAGATGTGGTTGAGAATAAACAAAGTTGGTTGCAACATTTGAGATTTGGCCATTTAAATTCCAGATCACTCAACTAGTGACACAAAAAATGGTGATTAGTATGCGAAAGTTTTTTATGCATGTGAAACTTTATGAAGGTTTCTTGGTGGGAAAACAATCCAGGAATGCTTGAAAGTCCTATCTTTCTAGGAGATCGGCATGCATCAAAGAGGTAGCTCACTCAGATGTTTGTGGTTCTTTTAAGGATCACACCATTGGTGGGAATAGATACTTTGTCTTCTTTGTGAATGAGCATAGTATGAAGCTTTAGATGTAGATGATCAAGCACAAAGATGAAGTGTTTGGATTTTTTAAGATATTCAAATTGCTTGTGGAAAATTCAAGTGAGAAGAAGATCAAGGTCCTCATAAATAACAGATGGTGGGGAGAATACACTTCTAGGATATTTGAAGTATTTTGTGCATCGCATAGGTGAAAGGAGGAACAGAAGCATCCTAGATATGGCCTGGTGTATGCTGAAGCAAAAGGGTATGCCTAACTAACTATAGGGAGAAGCAGTTACAACTGCTGCATATGTGTTGAATAGGTGTCCAACAAGTAGATTGAAGAACAAGGTTCAAGCAAAAGTGTGGAGTGACAAGAAACAATATGTGAATCATCTTAAAGTGTTTGGCCCAGTTTACCATAAGCATGTGTCTAATGCTAGAAGGAAGAAGCTGGATGACAAAAGTGAATCCATGATTCTTGTTGGTTATCACAAAACTAGAGCTTATAGAATATTTAACCCAATCAGTGGAAAGATAATAATCAGTAGAGACATCATCATTGGGCATTTAATATCACAAATCGGGCATTTAATTAGGCATTTAATAGAATAATTTCAAGCCTTTGTTGAACTCGTGCTTCGATGAAGAAAATGGTTAGTCATATGATGCTTCACCAGAAGATCAAGGTCCTCATAGAAGATGGAGATCTTGTTCATTTTGCACCACTAGCATATGTTGAACCTATCAACCATAATAAAGTCGTGAAGAATAAAGCCTGGAAAGCTACAATGATTGTAGAATTGGAAGCCATTGAGAGGAATAATACATGGAAACTTGTCAAATTGCTAGCTAATACAAAAGTAATTGAGATAAATTAGGTATATAAGATGAAATACAACCCTGATGGCTCAGTTGTTAAACACAAGGTCGGGCTAGTAGCAAGAAGATTTATAGAAAGAGCATGTCTTGATTACTCTAAGGTTTATGCTTCAGTTATAAGGTTGGAAATAGTCAGGTTAGTAGTAGTTTTGACTTGCAGGAAAAATTGATCAACATTTCATCTTGATGTGAAATCTGCCTTTTTGAATTGACCATTGGATGAAGAGGTTTATGTCACTCAACCTCTAGGCTTTGTGAAGATGGGGAAGGAAAAGATGCTGTATAAACTGCATAAAGTCCTCTATGGCCTTAAACAAACACCGAGAGCTTGGAATAAGAAAATTTATTCCTACTTAGTTGAATTGGGTTTCGTCAAGTGCATGTCTTAATATGGTGTGTATGTCCGATCAACCGGAGATGACATAACACTCATATGCATGTATGTTGATGACTTGGTAGTCACAAGAAACAACATAACAATTTGAAGAAGTTCAAGTAGTTGGTGATGAAAGAATTTGATAAGTTAGATTTAGGAAACACATCCTACTTCTTAGGTATGAAATTTTAAAAAACTGAAATGGGCATGATAATGCATTTCATGAAATATGTTAAAGAAGTTCTCAAGAGATTCATCATGCTTGAATCTAATCTTGCGGCCTTTCATATTGAAGCAAATTTGAAACTTGATAAGAATAAAGATAATGTGGATGCAACTCTATTCAAACAGATAGTAGACTCATTGAGATATCTATGCAACAGCAGGCCTGGCATATAATTCTCAATTGGTCTAGTAAGCATACACATGGATGATCCTATAGTATCTCACATGAAAGCAGCAAGAAAAATTCATCATGCTTGAATCTAATCTTGCGGCCTCTCATATTGAAGCAAATTTGAAACTTGATAAGAATAAAGATAATGTGGATGCAACTCTATTCAAACAGATAGTAGACTTATTGAGATTCATCATGCTTGAATCTAATCTTACGGCCTCTCATATTGAAGCAAATTTGAAACTTGATAAGAATAAAGATAATGCGGATGCAACTCTATTCAAACAGATAGTAGACTCATTGAGATATCTATGCAACAGCAGGCCTGACATATAATTCTCAATTGGCCTAGTAAGCATACACATCGATGATCCTATAGTATCTCACATGAAAGCAGCAAGAAAAATTCTGAGATACCTAAATGAAATTGTCAATCAAGGTATTCTTTTTACTAGAAGCACGAATGATAATGATGCAGTGATTACATGTTATTCAGATTGGTGTGGAGATAATTCCGAGAGAGAAAATTAGGAGTTATCTTAATCTTATATATAAATCCAAGGTTGTCATGATGGCAACCCTAGCCACATGTCAACCTCATAACAACTCTAAACACAAATCCTAATTTTAATTTTACTAATTTAACCCTATAATTTCACTAATTTAACCCTACATTAAAAATAAATATAATAATAATAATAAAACCATAAAAATAATAATTAAATCTACATTAATAATTAATAATAATAATAACAATAATAATAATATTTTTATCAAACTATTTCTACATTAATATATAATAATAACAATAACAATAATAACAATAATAATAATAGAATACTAAGCTACAATAATAATAACAATAATAATAATAATAATAATAATAATAATAATAAAAAAATAAGAATAATAATAATATTCAACTACCACTATTAAAAATAATATCATCTATATAAATAATTTATGATATTTAAAAAAATTATGTTTTTCTCCTTTTATCTTATGTATATAATATTATATTTGTCTCAAAAAGATATAGGAACTTTTATTTATTTAGAATAAAAAAAAGTACACGAATCAATTAAATAATAAAACACGTTTTTTTCTCTAAATATTAAAAAACAGTAGTAAATGATTAACTATTTTAATAAAAATTAATTTTTTTTTTAATTTTTTGTCTTTTACGTTAAAAAAATTAATAGTATAATTGTAAACATAATTTAAATGGACTACAAAATAATTTTATATACAAATAAAAAATTCTAAGTAACGAGTTTTTTTAGTTTACTACAATATGGTCTACACAAAATTTTGGTTTAATTCTTCAACTTGCCATCAATTATTCTCACATTATATCAAACCAATATAATCTATTATTAAAAAAGACCGATATTATTTACTATATAATCTAATTTCTGCCATGTCAAGAAATTGTTGATTTGGCAGCTCTTATCTTCAAGTTTTCGTTATGTTTGTAGATTTTCTATAACGTTTAGGCACATATTATGAAACATTATTTCTAAATAAATATATAATATTTATTTGAAGCATCTATTAGTTATCTCTCCAAATCCGTCCGTTACTCTTTTATATAATTAATTTGCTCTAAATTAAATTTATTCAAACATAAACTTTTGTATATCCAAAAACATTAAATATTATGAATTAATTTTCTTAATAACTATGTATTTAGGATAACTAATTTGTTTTAAATTAAATTTATTTAAATATAAACTTTTGTATATCCAAAACATTAAGCGTTATGAAATTGATTTTTTTAATAAATTGTCTTTGTGTATTTATGTCCAACTTTTATTTTTCTATTCATTTCATAAGACGGTTTTTCTCAATCCCTTTACCGTAGAAATATAGCTTTGATATGAAAAAATACATTTTGAAGCGGTAGTCATAGAGTAGTGGTTAGTATTTGAAGCAGCATATCCTGAAATTTATTAGTATTGCTGGTGTTGGGTCGTTGTCAAAAGACTCATTAGGAGTCATTGTTTCAACCATGTATATGCCTTCGGTGTCGATATCAATCTTACAGTGCCTTAGTGTACCATGTTTTCTGACTATCAATGTTGATTCAATTGACAACTCCTTTCAACATCATCGTTTAATTGGGTGTCTGTCATTCTCATGTGATGTTTCTCTTTGATTCCACTATGCAGGAAAATTTTAATCCTATTCATCATCATCGTCTCATTTCCGTCGTCGTCATTCTCATGAGATGCTGCTATTTGATTCCATTCTGTTATGTAGAAAGAATTTCGAAATGTTGTTTTTTGATTCCACTATGTAAGAAGAATTTTAACCCCATTCACTGTCATCGCCTCAACGCCTTCACCGTCATTCTCATGTGATGTTGCTTTTAGAATTGAGATTTATGATGTATTTTTTTTTAATTTTTTTCTTTCAATATCATTTTTTAAACTAAAAAAAATCTTTTCACTAACATTTTTCAAATGCAAAAATGCATCGTGTACTAATCACATAATATATTATTTTAAATAAATTTATTTTATTTTATTTTTTAAAAAATATTTTAATATCCGCGCATCGCGCGGGTCACAATCTAGTATATATAAATCCAAGGTTGTCATGATGGCAACCCTAGCCACATGTCACCTTGGTAGTATCTCTAAACCAAACTTGCCACATGTCACATCGATAATAAATCTAAACAAAAATTATAATTTTGACTTTTACTAATTTTACTCTATATAAAAAATAAAATATAAAATATAATAATCGTAATAATAATATAATATGAAACCACAAATAATAATAACAATCATATAAATATGTAATATATAATATCTAAATATATAAAACCAACATATAAAACATTTGAGAAATAACTTATTTATGTAAAAATAAATTTTTCTTAATTATATTAAAAACTGTAAATAACTTTTATATAATTAATTTATAATAGAGAAAAAATAAAAATATATATAAATACGATTTTAATTTATTTCCAGCAAATAAATATATTAAATAAATTTTTCTTAAATTATATTAAAAACTGTAAATAACTTTCATAATTTTTTTTCTATTATGACCACACTAATTTTCTAATTTTTCTGTTTTAATAATTTGAATAATGTTATTTTTTTTAGGTATTGCATAAAATAATTTAAATAATTTGAATAATTTTCTAATTTTTTCTGTTTTGGTTTTAATTTAAAAAATAAAAAATAAATTTTATTTTAATAATCACTAAAATTATAACTAATAATGATATGTAAGTATAAAATAAAATAAAATATCATTTTAATAATTATTAAATTTTAACTAATACACTTTAATGATGAGTTTATCTTTAATATTTTTTATATTATTAGTTTATAAAAAAATCAAATTATTTTTATGAATTTCTAAATTTGAATATTTTATTTTACAAAAACTTGCCTTAATTGAAAATTAAAAAATTCATCGGTTAGATTATATAATATTGTATTTTTAATTTAAATTCTTTTTTTTTGTTTCTATAGTGTATATTAGTTATATATATTTTTTGTTTTTAAAAGTTTATTATTTATATTTATACAAATTAATATTATAATATAAACTAAAATGTATTCATGTAATATTAAAAAATATATAATAATAATTATTTAAATTATTTGAAATTAAAAAAATAAAAAACAATTTATATCTATGAGTTTCTACAAAAATGTTTTAAGTTAATTAGATTATAAAGAGTATGTAATAAGTATTCAATTACGTTTTTTATCAAAATTGATTACATTCATGTAGCATAAATAAATAATAATAAATAGAATAATGAGTAAATGGACAAAATAAATAACAATTAATAAATAAATAGTGATTAATACAATAATCATTGTTATTTATTTTATGTAACGTAAAAGAGTTAAAATTTTAAATTTTTCTAATATTTATGGAATGTTTTAATGAAATGTTGTTAATATTATTAATAGTATTAATAATAATCTATGAAAACGGTTATAAAATAGTGTCTTTTTGTATTTTTACACACCTTTATAACCACTCTGATACTACCTTCATCATTTACCAATTTCATTTTGTATCATTTTTCACCTATTTGTTCTTGGATTTTCATATCTCATAACAACGATTTTTTTTCAATTTCATTTGCTAACATTTTCTACCTATTTATTCTTTTCTAGGATTTGCATGTCTCATAACTATTTCAATCAGTAAGAATATTTTTTTTCTAATAACTATTTATAAATTTGTTTATCTAATTATTAAATTTCATACACATTTATTTTATTTTCGTATAAAATATAATATATATTTTGCAAGCTTAGCGAAGATAAAATATTGCAAGGAAAATCATATTTACTTTGGAAAACCTCTGTCAAAAGTGATTCAATGGAGGCACTATTGTGGGTGAAATATAATTAATTCATGTATTAAATTATATTAAAAAATATTTAGTTTTTAAGTTTATTGTATTGTAATATTGATTATATTCTTTAACTTATGTATATGTTGTGTTTATTTCTTTAAGAAATTGGATTAAAATATCTCACTAAAATATTATATTGTATAGGATTAAAAAAATTTGAAAAAAATGATTTTGTTTTATTGCTTTATTTATTTTATTTTTGCTTTCATTTGTTAATTAAGTGGGGAAGGTCATGCCCTCCCACTATAGAAATTTTCTTTTTTTGATTAATTATATTTGATTTATAATAAATCAAACAAAATTATAATTTTTGTTGATAAGATGTTTTGAGTTTATTATTAATTTAAATAGAAATTATTCATGAAAATATTGATATGGTGTAATCAATTTAATAAATAAAAAGTTGTATTACTATAATTAATTCATAGTATTGAAGATGTTTATATTAAATTACATTAAAAAATTATTCATATTTTTGAGAAATTTTTACAACAAATATTTGAGATCTATAAATATTATTTATTTCGTTAAATAAAATTTATATTCTATGTTCTTTTATTTTATTTTTAAATTTAACTTTTATCAAATTTGTCATTAAATTTTTTTATAACTTATTACTTTTATAAATAAGACATTATTATTCATTCGTTTTAAGAAATAAACATTATTATTGTTAATTAAGATGGGTCACTTACTTATTAATAATAATAATTATAATTGATAATCATATAAACAAGTTATATTATTTATTATTACAAAAATTTAGTTATTCTAATAGACAAAAATAAATATCAATAGTAGAAAATAAAAATACATTTTATACTTTTATTCAGTTTTGTTGGTGGAAATACAAATTTTGGTTAAATCCTTATCTAACTAAATTCTAGAGAAAACAATTATGATCGTGCAATGCACGGGCTATATATCTAGTTTAATTCCAAATAGTTTACATGTTTTATTGTATTTCTTAGGACTATAGGGAGCGTGTTGTGAGATAATCCAACATTATGTGATTTAGAAGTTAGAATCGGATAGAATTAGAATGTGTGTTGTGAGATAATCTGTGATGAAGTTAGTTGCTTCTTGCTCAAGTAACTTCACTTTGTATATAAACACATTGGTTTGGTTGTAATCAGAGTTATTAATCCCGACCGCTATGGCCGTTATCGCGGCGCACCGGAGCGATACGAAACCCACCCGCGCGAGAACCTGGGTGCGGTTGCGGTGATGGAAAGGCGGCCGCTAAGGCCGTTAAACCGGGTCGCGGATCGCGGGTTTTGCCCGGGCTGAGCGGCATCTGGTTTTTCTTTTGTTTTTTTAAAAGATTTTTAGACAAAATCGAAGATGAAAGAAGAAGAATTTGTGAAGGATGAAGAAGAATTTGTGAAGAAGAAGAAGAACTCCTGAAGGATGAAGATGAAGTAACGTTGGAAACTGAAGAAAGGATTGGAACGGCGCCCTTTAGAGCATCCTAGGGTTTACTTCTTTTTCCTCTTCAAAATGGGCTACCAGGTTGGGCCATGCAACCTGACCCGGTCCAATCCAATTTTTTTGGCTTGCCTTTTTATTTAGTTTGGGCTCTTACCCCTAATTTTGAGTTGCACACCAAGCCCAACGCTTGTTCTTATTTCTTTTTATCTTTTCATGTTATTTTCATAAGTCATAACTAAATGAATAAAAACCAAAAATGAAAAAATAATTAACCAGCAAAAAATATATATTGTTTTATTTATTTCTTTAAAATATTTTCAAAAATACAAAAATATTTCTTTTAGACATTTTCAAAAATACAAAATTGTTTTAATTTTAAGGTTTCTTTCATTCAAAATATTTTCACCAAAATTACTTGGAATTTAAAAATTATTTTATTTATTTATACTAATTTTTATGAAAATATATATAAAAATATATAGTTCTTTATGTTTTGAATCTTTGTTTGACATTAGATTTCATAAATATTTTATGAGTATTACATGACATATGTTTTATAGTTTTTTATATAATTATTACTCCCTCTGGTCTCGTTTATAAGAAAAGATTCTTTTTTTAGATACATTAAATAAATAATGTATTTGAACACATTATTTATTCAATGTATCTAAAAAGAGAATCTTTTCTTATAAATGGGACATAAATGGGACCGGAGGTAGTAGTATACAAAAATTTATCCCGCTTTCTGAAATACCGCTATTCCCACTATCCGGGATTAACAACTCATTCCAATATTACACTTCTATATTCATCATAAGAGTTGTAATGTTGTTACAACTCATTCCAATATTACACTTCTATATTCATCACAAGTTCATCATTTGTGAGTCTGCATAGTTTTGATTCGTTCAGTATAACGAACCTCGCTTTATCCGGATATAAAATAATGTGTAGCAACATGTATTATACAAGCATGAACTCCACTATAATCATTCATTAAAAGTTAATCTATAAAATCAACAGACAAACAAAACTATAAATCAATCATTAAAAGTGAATCTATAAAACCAACAAAAATATTGACAGCTTCCAATCTTTGCAAAAAAGCAAATCTCGGAAATTTTATCTAAGACATCCTATCAGGAGAAAGCTTATGGTTTTTTTCTTAGAGAAAAAGGATTTCAAGAAAAGACTAACAGAAGAAAGTCTAGTATCTGATATTTTAAGTCTAACAGCAACATAATGACTCATAAGTTTCAGTGCACCAAACCCTTCTGGTTGATTAGCTATTGATTTGGTCAGGCTCGGCATTGGAAGGTGTGGCAGATTCATCAACTGAACTACGCTGTGATGATCTATCTGATGCAGTAGGTGGGCTTCTCAACATTTTATCAGCTGATTAATACAGATAGAGAAATTCAATTTGCAGTTTAGTATATTACATAACGAGCAAAAGCTATTGTGAAGCACAGAAATAGTGTTTCACCTGATTTGGTTATCTTTCCTACCATGATCTTGACTGACTGGATCTCTTTTTGATATGAACTAAAAAGCTTGATCTGCATGTGTTCATTCAAATTCAACCGTTAAATATTATTCTCTTTCAAAAGATAGAAAATGAACACTTCGTTTGAAAGCAGGGTTCCGAGAAAATTTTCATTCTGCCAGGCCCAGATCTTGGCAGATTAACACCAATCAACATGATGCACAAAATAAAAGCCAGCTACACAATCCTTCCTAGATTGTTTTCATCATTGATAGGAATGTGATATTTTTATTGCTATAATTTGAAGAAAAAAAATGAATAGTATGGGGCAAACCACTTCACAATATGCAAGGCCTAAAACGCGATCAAGACTCTCTTGATGCTTCAACAAGAAGGGACGCAGATGGTTCATGTATAACTGTTTAGCTCCCTGCTTGAATGCAAGAAGTTTGTTAGCAAAATAACAGAACAGAACTGACGCATTAAAGAATCAACATATCTCTGAATGTTTATGAAACTCACATTGGTAGGTGGAAGTTGAAGCCAAACAAGAAATGCAAACTTGACGTGATAGTACATGGGAACCCTGAAAAAAAGGAAAAATTGCAACAAGTAATTCAGCTCATTGCAAGTCACAGCCAATAATCTTGATGAAAGTGAAAAAATACTACCGACAAGATAAGCGATCAAATCTTGTTATCAAGAAGGTAGTGCATTATGTATTCAGAAAGAAAAAAAAGACCCAAGAAATCATAGGAATAAGCTTGTCCGTGATAAACAGATTAAACTTTACCAAGAAATAAGCTTGTCCGTAAATACTTCAATGAGGCTGAATGAGCCGAAGGCTGTCAATATCAAAAGTGGAGATAAATATATCATGATAATTAATAAAGACTATATTTAGACACAATAACACCACATTGGTAGGCGCGAGTGTGTTACGACTTATGGTACTTTATATCAGATATCAGAGTAGAATGTGCAATACTGAAGGGTGGAAATTGCGGCTTAGTTTAGTGATATGATTTTCATCATAGTTGGTTCCTTCGTACTTCCATAACAACTGAAACATACTCAGGAAGAAATGTTTATCAACAGCGAGTCCAATGACATGCAATCTCCAGTCTGGAGAACAGCTTAATGCATAAAAATGAAGGGATTATAAATTTCTATAAGTCTCTTAAGGTGGGAAATGCAAGATCTAGAACGAATTAATAATAAACTCAGTAAAATATACTTAGAGATAGATTACTAATTTGATCAAGTTCCTCTAAAATAAAAGCATCAAGGTTATTTTGGCCTAAGCAAAAATTTCAAGAAATAGCTCCCTATAGGATTTACAATTACCTACACCAAGCTATGAACCACGGACACCTCTAAGAGTAGGCGTGTCGCAGTGTCCGACACTTGTATGACACTTGTACGACACTTGTCAGAAAAGTCAAAGAAGTGTCCGAAAAGTTAAACAAGTGTCCACTAAAAAATAGTTTTTTTTCTTTGCTTTGACACTCTTTTGAATCAATAACTGACACCCGTATGACACTCATAACACATAAGTCAGACAGTTCAGACAATTGTTTCAAACAAAATTTTGGTTTTTTCTTTACTTTAACACACCTTTATACATTTTTTGGACAAATCCCACACATTTAAAATGGTTAAACATGTATTGAAGCAGAGTTAAAGACATTAATTTGGTTAGAATATTTTCAACTTTTGTAATCATAGATGGATAAATAAAGCTCAAATACTATCTTATATCTAGCGGTGTCGGTGTCCTATGTTTTTGACATTATCGGTGTCGGAGTGTCCATGTCGTATCGAGTCCCCGTGTCTCTGTGGGAGTCTGTGCTTCATAGACACCAAGGGCCCTAGCGGGCTCGAACTCGAAACGACGGGATTTAAGGGCGGTCTTTTATGAGGGATTTAGATAAAGTCGTACCTGCCCAGTAGACAAGGCACCTTTGTTGAGCATCTTGATTTTTACTTTCTATTGCCTTGAATGTAGAGTAGACAGGCAAAGCAACTCCCACAGAACAGCTACAATAAACATGATGAAATCAACATTTACAAAAACAATTCAAACCATAAAATTATAAAAACAGTACAAATAGTGAAATGAAAAATAGGTTACCAAGCGGTTCGAAGTACAACGTTGGAACCAAGAGGATAAAGGAGTAAACGGAGTCCAACCTGCATGCACCAAATCGCTCAAACATCAATCTAAACCCTAAATTCGATTGCAATAATTTGGGGGATTTTGTGATGCCCTAGAAACTAAGAACACGATCATGGTGAAAAAAATAGTTGAAATTAAGGGGAATCAAAATTCAAGTAGATGAATGATAAATGGGGAAACGTATGAGAGAAAGAGAAGAAGAATGAGCGAATGCGAACCTCGCTTGCTATGTTTGATCCGATGAGAGCCATTTTCTAAGGTTTTGAAGCGCAGACCAACGTTGTTTTCCCTTCCAACATTTATTTATTGTCTATTTGTGTTATATGTTTATCATACGGTGTGAAATTAAGGTTTGATTCATGTTAACGTTCGAGTAAACATGTAAAACTTGTCTTAAAAATATTAAACCGTAAAAAAGAAAATTAACTGTTACATTCATCAAATAAATATTATTTATTACACCATCAATTTACAAATTTGAAAAAAAGAAAAAGAAAAATCTCATAAATCTTCTTTAGGGTCAACACCAAAACTTTCAACCAAATCAACCTCATAAATTTTGGGATCGTTCATTTCACCTTTATTTTCAAATGCACCCAAAGTTATACCAGAATGCGTTATTTTGATATTCATCTCATTTTGTTAAAAGATTTGTTCATAAATACATCTTCGAATAGTGTTTGGAGATTCATATCCAGACACACCCAAAATCACATCAGAATGTGTTATTCTAAGATTCATCCCATTTTGTTAAAACATTTGTCCAAAGATGTATTTTCGGACACATCCAATTTTTTGCAAAATAAGGGTGACTCAATAATTTATGCTAAAATATGTGTTAAAAATATGTGTCTAGAGATACATCTTCAAACGCTAGGAGCAGTTGTAATTTTTTACAATAGTGTACGAGCACATATAAGAATGGAAAGAATAATCCCCTAAATTTTTTCTCTCTTCACTATGAACATTTTTATAAAAACAAAACAAAATTTATTTAATTGGGCCTAATGTCTTTTTGGACAGGCAATGGTATAACGTGGAGTTTATCCTGACACTTTCAATTACACCTAACACCCCCACATATTCCAATAATACTCATATTCTTGTGTAAATTTAATCCAAAAATCTAGACGAAATATCCATTAGACCAAATTGAAGAATCTGGTACATAGGAAAATATCTTCTTTTTTTACCAGTAATAGAATTATATTGAATAAGCACATAAAGTGCTAAGAACAATACAGAGGGAAAGAGCAGAGGTTTAGGTACAGAAAATTAAACTATCCGACCCGATACAGACAGTCGACGGGATTAACAATCCAATCCTCTCTAGCTACATCAATCCTACCATTATTATAAAAACCCAATCAATCCCACAAGATAGATTTAATCTGAGAAATAATCACCGGAATATCCAACCTAACTTCATCAAATATAATCGCATTCCTAGACAACCAAATGATCCAAGTCACGGCAAACCATAATACCTTCCGAAGTTTTTTCTTGAATATTCCCTGCAAAAGATCAATTGGTACATCAAAAGTCCCCACCACCGACTGCGGAAAAACCAATTCTGGAATTCCCAACCAAGCATAGACTCCCGACCAAATCCAAACCGCTATTCTACAATGAAAGAATGGATGCACCGCTGATTCTTCGTCTTCAAAACACATAGGACAAACGACGCCAAGATGGTCACCGACACCTCTTTTGAATAGCTGAATTCTCGTAGGAAGTCGATCTAAGAGTAACCTCCATCCGAAAAACTGAATATTCGAAGGAATAGGAACCTTCCATAAAATCGAAAAATAATTATTAAGAGAAGAATTAAGAACTGAACCTGTATTCAATATAGCACGCAACCTTGTATCCAGCAAAGAAGGATTAGGTTTCAGCTCTGTTAAAATGCACATCAGTTGCCTTTGTTCCTCCAACGCCGAATATAACAAATTGACTGAACCGACATCCACATTCCAATACCAGTCCCCCTCATACCACTGCCCCTGTGATGCAATATTAACTGAAGAATTTGGTGCTGTCGAAAAAAGTATGGGAAACTCCATTTTCAAAGGTTGAGAACCAATCCAATGATCATTCCAAAATTTAAGAACAGTACCATTCCTCGGCTTACACGATACGCAATTTCCAAACCAATTCTCTTCGGAACCCCTTTGACCCACAATTTCCTTCAAATCTCTCCACCACAACGAAGTTCGAGCTACTGGAGTAGAACTTGAAGAATTTAGCAAAGAACTTCTAATATCGCCATAACGAAAAGTAAGGATGGACGCTCCTAATACTGATTGATTCGAACAAAACTTCCAAGCCCATTTTGCTAGTAAAGCTATATTAAATAATTCGCAATCTTTAATACCCAATCCACCTTCGTTTTTTGGTTTACAGACATCTGACCAAGCAACCCAATTAATCCTTCGTTTGTGCTCCTCCCCTTTCCATAGGAATGCCCTCTGAATATTGACTACCTCCTGCAATACCACTTTTGGAACCTTAAAAAACGAAAAGAAAAATAACGGCACTGTATTGAGCACCGCATTAATCAGCACCAAGCGACCCACGAATGAAATATGATGCCCTTTCCATAAAGAAAGTCTACTCCTGAGTTTCATCATAATCGGCTCCCAAGTTATTCTCCTTCTCGGATTTGCGCCTATGGGAATGCCCAAGAAAACAAAAGGGATACCCGCAATCGGACAGGCTACAAAATCTGAGGCAGAACTCAGAAAGTTATCCTCCATATTCACCCCAATAACCTTACTCTTTCCAAAATTTACCTTCAAACCGGAAGCAAGTTCGAAACCCCGTAATAAAGCTTTAATTGCCACTATATTGTCTCAATTTGCATCTCCTAATATCACCGTGTCATCTGCAAATTGAACCAAACTGAAATGGAGATCGTCAACAAGTTTAAAAGGATGAAAGGAATCTCCTGCTATCGCATTCCTCATTAAACCAGCGAGACCTTCCTCCGCAATAATGAAAAGCAATGGCGAAAGTGGATCCCCCTGACGCAAACCTCTTTACATTTTGAACGCTTGAGTTGAACTACCATTTACTAATACTGAAAGAGATCCCACACATATGCAGCCTTGAATCCATTTAATCCACTTAGAACCAAAATTCATCTTCCTGAGAACAAAGAATAGATAATCCCACGCAACTGAGTCGAAAGCTTTCTCAAAATCAACCTTAAACATAAACAAACCTTTCTTCTGTCTTTGCGCAAAATCCGTCAATTCGTTGACAATCAATATACCATCCATCATATCCCTCTTCGGAATAAAAGCAGTTTGATTGCTCGAAATGAGTCCGTCAATTACTCTGGCCAATCTGTTTGCTAATAGTTTAGAAATAATTTTGTACACACTGCCAACCAGACAAATAGGACGATACTCTTGCAGACCCTGCGGATTAGAAGTCTTTGGAATCAGCGATAAAAACGCTGATGTGAAAGCCTTCGGCATAAAACCTACAGAAAAAAATTCATTAACACAAGGAAAAAGATCCTCTTTGATAATACCCCAAGCTGCTTTATAGAAATCCATTGTAAAACCGTCCAGTCCCGGGCCTTTATCTGCTGCTGCCTCCCAAATAACGAATCTAATATCCTCCAGAGAAAACGGTTCTTCAAGTCCCGCACTTTCCTCCGAAGATAGAGAGTTAAAATTCACCCCTTCCAACATAGGTCTCCTATTATTCTGCTCCTGGAAAAAAGCTATGAAATGATTAAACGCCAAAGTCTTAACCCCAATCACATCATCAACTAAATTTCCTCCTTCTCTAATCGCCATAATTCCATTACGCCTGAATTTATAGTTCATGATAGAGTGAAAGTATTTTGAGTTCATGTCCCCTTCTTTTAGCCACCAGCATTTCGATTTCAACCTTAAAATATCCTCCCGCCTGTTAAGAGATTCCCAGTATGACATATGTGCACTTCTTCTGTTACTCTCCATCACCGAATCCCCCTAATAACCCTCTTCTGCGACCGCTACATCCAATTGATTTAAATCTTTTACAGCATCCACAATATTCAAATCCAAAATGCCATATACCTCTCTGTTCCAGTTTTCCAATTCAGATTTCAACTTCTTCAAGTTTTCTTTGAAAATATACATCTTTTTACCCGTTACATTCGAAGATCTCCAAACCGACTCCACAAATGGAATAAGCTTCTCATGTTTCAACCAAGAGTTGAAAAACTTAAAGGGTTTAGGCCCCCAATCCTATCTACTAGCTTTAAGGAAAACTGGACAATGATCCGAAAATGCTCTATCCCCGACCACATGCGCTTTTAAATCCCATAAACCAATCAGCGAATCTGACAAGAGAAAATGATCTAACCTACTCATTGAGGAACCGGAGGCATTGAACCAAGAGAACTTGCTCCCAATTGCAGGAAGATCCGCTAATTCCATCTCTTCTAAGAATGTTGTGAATTCCATCATTTCCAAAGAATTAGAGTTTGCACTGAGACCCTTTCATTCACTGAGCTTCTTTACTGCATTAAAATCGCCACCCAAACACCATAGACCTTTATGTGAATACAAGATCACACTCACAAAGATGTTTTTGATTCATGGCAAACTCAACAAGCATTCAAGCAACAAAGTACAAGCAGAAGAACTCAAAGAAAAGCAAGCTTTGGTCTCTCATAACAGAGCAGGTCGACCTACTATGATCACAGGTCGACTCAACACAAGCAAAATAAGAGGAACTCAGAAAATCAGCAGTTAGGTCGACCTACTCCCAACACAGGTCGACCTAAAATGGAGAAATTTACATATCATTCTGCTAGGTCGACCTAAACAACAACTAGGTCGACCTAATCTGAGAAAATTTCCCCAAAACGCATCTGAAGTGGATTCTGGTCGACCTACCTCTTTGACAGGTCGACCTAACTGGGAACAAATGACATCCAAAAGATATGCAGCTCTGTTAGGTCGACCCAGCCCTAAATTAGGTCGACATATCTGATCAAAACTGACTTCCAAAGGATATGCAGCTCTATTATGTCGACCCAGCCCTAAATTAGGTCGACCTATCTGATCAAACTGTCAAAATTTCTGGTTTTCTCTGCATCAACTGAAAAGCTCTCATATATATTGTCCAAGGTTCATTTATTGAAAATAACACCAACGACTGAAAGATACACAAAGGCTTCTCATCTTCGTTCTTCGTCATCTCCAACACAATTACACATAATCATTCTTGCGTTGAGGGTTAGTGATCGAGTTCGATAACGTCCATGGAACGGAATTGAAGATTCCTAGTGGGTGAAGATTTGTGGGGGTTTTGGTGAATAAAATCTGCGGGTTTTGTCCTCCAAGATAGGTGTTTCTTGGGGGGTTTTATCAAGAGGTTTCATCGAGGATCCATCTGAGTGTGAAGATTGAAGAACAAGGGTTCAAGGCAATTCAAGACACTGCAGAAAAGGGATCGAGTGAAGCTCTTGGATCACCTTGATCTGACTCAAGATTAAGGGGGAAGAAGATTCAAAGGATCGACATAATTGGTTTATGGTTTATCGCTTTGTTATCTTCTTTGTATAAACTGCTTTCAACATTAATGAAAGATTTCCCAATTTCAGTTTGGAATTGGGGGCAGACGTAGTCGTAGCGAGGACGATCGACGAACTGCCTAAACAAATATCGTGTTCTTGTCGCTTTTACCTTTTCATTTACGTTCTGTTCATATTTGGTTATAATAGCAAATTGATCAACTATTCGAGTGTTAAGATTGTGAATTAAGAACTTATATAAACATCACAATCCATCACACATTGAATCACCATCAATTTGATCATTATCACCAAGTGTTTGGGTTTTTGCTTCTTTCACTATTACTGCATTGCAAACGTCGTTCATCATATAAGAAGTTAATTGATTTTCAATAGAGCGACGTATTGATTCTATAGTGTATTCTCTTATCGTTTATCTCAAGCTGGTTAGTGGTTTTAACACATATACAATCGTTTCAATAGTGGTTCGGAATAGACGCGAGTCGATTCATAATCACTTCCGCTTAAAGCTCAATTAATTCCGCAAAACTGTGTAAGATCTATTCACCCCAGGGGCGGATTTACATGGGAGAGATTGGGGGCTCATGACCCCACAAAGCAAAAAAAATTCTTTTAATAATTAGTATTAATTATTTGTTCAGCCCCCATGTAACTCCAACAAACCCACTAGTGTGTAGTATGCAACAATCAATACCACTTTAACTCTTCAATTTCTTTTCTTAACTATTATCATTTATTATTTCTATTTTTTAAAATTGTTTTAACTTTTCAAATTCAATTACAATCTCCACTCATTCTCTCTCTTAACTTTATTTATATTTTCTCAAATTCTTACGGTTTACTCTCGCATTTTGACATAACATTTTTTGTTTCTTCCTCTTCCATTATTTCATTCAAGAGTTCAAGTTCAACATCAATTTAGTTTTGTGAGTTTGTCTAATTGAGTCATTTGCAACTGATATATAGAGGTATGTTTTTTCTTTAATAAATTTATTTTTGTCATTTATTTATGTTTAACATAAGATTGTAAAATTATAGAAATAGTTTTTTTATTAGGTGTTTATTATAAGAAGAAGAACAAAGGATATTTGAATTAAGATAAATGTATGTTCTTTTTCACTTTTTGATATAAATTTCTATATTTTTTTAGTGTGCTAGAAATTGAGAGATATTTTAAGCCCCCACCATAGAAAAGTTCTGGATCCGCCACTGATTCACCCCCCCTCTAGATCCTAAGGCCAGCGTCTAACAAGTGGTATCAGAGCTCTGGTTTATTCCGTGCTACGTGAAACACTTATTGGAAAGATGGCTTCCGGACCTAAAGGGGCTCACAATAGAGCTCCAGTTTTCAACGGTGAAAACTATGGCTATTGGAAGGATTGTATGTGTGTCCACATCAATGCAATTGATAGGAACATCTGGACAGCTATTGTCAATGGTCCCTTTCAGATCACCATGATAAATGCAGCTGGTGCAGTTGTTCCAAAACCAGAAAATACTTGGGATGCTGAAGATGAAAAGAGATATGCATACGATTGGAAAGCGAGAAACATTCTAATCTCAGCTCTAGGAGTTGATGAATACTATCGCGTTTCCCATTGTAGATCCGCTAAAGCTATGTGGGACACATTGCAAGTTGCCCACGAGGGAACGGATGATGTCAAACTAGCTAGGATCAATACGTTAACTCAAGAGTTCGAACTCTTCCACATGGAAGATGGTGAATCCATCGAAAACATGCAGAAGAGATTCGTTCACCTGAAAAATCGGTTAAATTCTCTTGATAGACCTGTTTCCAATGCAGTTGCTACTAACAAAATCTTAAGATGCTTGAACAGGGAATGGCAACCCAAAGTTACAGCAATAAAGGAAGCAAATAATCTAAACACCTTAGACATTACCACTCTCTTTGGTAAACTAGAGGAACATGAACAACACCTTAAATGCCTTGACATGCATGAGAAAAGGGCAAAGAAAGAAAAGAACATGGAGAAAGAGGTAGAGAAGAAGTCAATAGCTCTAAAAGATTCAAGCTCCAAGACCTCAAGACAAGAGCTAAAGGATAGTGATACAAGTGATGACGAAGACTCCGATGATGAGGAAATGGGACTGTTTGTGCGAAGATACAACAAATATCTAAAGAAAAATGGAGCAAAACATTCTGACAAAGGCTTGATCAACTATAGAAAGCAATCAAACAAGTTCAAACAAGATGACGACAACAAAGGAAAAATCAAAGGCCTTTGCTTCAATTGTGGGAAAGCCGGTCACTACAAACCGGATTATCCATACCTTAAGAAGGAAAAAGAGAAGAACCAAAGCAAAGGTCATAACAAATCTAAAAGAGCCTACATAGCATGGGAAAGTGGTTCATCTAGTGAAAGCTCATCAAGCGATGAAGAAGAATCAGCAAACCTATGTTTCATGGCTCATCAACACAAGAAAAAGAAAGCTGTAAGTCATCTTAAACCTGAACTCGTAGATAAGGTATCTCATTCTCAACTAAAACTTGCTTTTGAAGAATTACATAGAGATGCAATTAAAGCTTTCAAACTTTTGGCCTCAAATAAGAAAATCTTTTCATATCTTGAATCAAAAGTTGAGAAAACCGAAAAGGATATGGAAGCTTTAAAACAATCTATGCTAGACATTCAAAAGGATAAAGTTGAAATAGATCCTACATCATGGTTTGGTTGTGAGACATGTCACATTTGGCAAAAACAAGTAAGAGATCTAAAAGCCAAGTTAGACAAGGCTCTACAACCAAAAGTGACTTTTGCCGTTGATCCAAATAAGTTCAAAAGATCGTATACTCCTTTATATAGAAATACACTTTTGTACCAAAAGTATCAACTAGCAAAACAGCATATTCTCATCATATTACCTGTCATTATTGTTGCAAAAAGGGACATACCATTGAAAAATGCAAATTTAGGAGAATTTTAGTTCCTAAAGGAGTATTTCATTGGTTGCCTAAGTGCAACAACTTGTGTACTCACTATCAAGGACCCAATGAAAATTGGGGACCTCCCTCTCTAAATTAATCTTGCAGGAAAAGTGTCTTGACATTGTCGAAAGGTTGTGGTTCCTTGATAGCGGATGTTCAAGACACATGACTGGAGACCTATCTCTTTTCGTTGAGTTTCAAGCAAAGAAAAAGGGGTATGTCACCTATGGAGATAACAATCGGGGAGCCATACTTGGTAAAGGAAGTGTAGGTCTTTCGTTTAATGGTGCATGTCCATCCACTGAAGACATTGTCAAGGATAAGGAAGACGAGAATGAAAGTATTGTAAAGAAAGATGCTGAGAGAGAGAGAAAGATGAGTCTCACGATGAAAATGAAAAAGAAAGCATCTCAAACAATGAAGAACTTCCCAAGGCCTGGACAAATGTGAAAGACCATCCAATTGACAATATAATAGGAGACATCTCAAGGGGCGTTACAACACGCTCAAAGATAAGTAACTTCTGTCATCATTTTGCTTTTGTTTCACAAGTTGAGCCGAAAAACGCTAAGGATGCATTACTTGATGAGCATTGGCTAATGGCCATGCAAGAAGAATTAAACCAATTTAAACGGAATGATGTTTGGGACTTAGTCCCTCATCCGGGAGATCATCAAGTAATAGGCACTAGATGGGTTTTTCGTAACAAACTTGATGAAAACGGCGTTATTACTAGAAACAAAGCTAGATTAGTTGCCCAAGGTTATAATCAAGAGGAAGGTATTGATTATGAAGAGACATACGCTCCTGTAGCACGTCTCGAAGCTATTCGTCTCTTACTTGCTTATGCTTGTTCTAAAGACTTCAAACTATTCCAAATGGATGTTAAAAGTGTCTTTCTAAATGGCTATATAAATGAAGAAGTCTATGTTGCTCAGCCACCCGGCTTTGAGAATTACATGTATCCAACTCATGTCTATAAGCTGAAACGTGCTCTATACGGTCTTAAACAAGCCCCTCGGGCTTGGTACGAACGTTTGAGCAAATTTCTCCTTAGTCAAGGGTACTCTAGGGGTAAAGTTGACACTACTCTCTTTATTAAAAGAAAAGATAAAGATATTCTCTTAGTCCAAATTTATGTAGATGATATTATATTTGGGTCGACTAATGCAAAACTTGTCAAAGACTTTTCTAAGCTTATGCAGAGTGAATTTGAGATGAGTCTCATGGGTGAGCTAAATTTCTTCCTTGGCCTACAAATCAAGCAACTCAGTCATGGAACGTTTGTGAGTCAAACTAAATACTGTACGGAGCTGCTCAAAAGATTTGGAATGAGTGAAGCAAAGGAAATTGACACACCTATGGCAACAAATACTAATCTAGACAAAGATGAGAAAGGTAAAGAGGTTGACGTGAAATTATACCGAGGTATGATAGGTTCACTATTGTATCTTACTGCCTCAAGACCAGACATTATGTTTAGTGTGTGTATGTGTGCAAGATATCAATCTTGTCCAAAAGAATCTCACTTAAAAGCTGTCAAAAGAATTCTGCGATACTTACGTGGAACTACTACATATGGCCTATGGTATCCAAAGGGAAATGAGTGTCATTTAGTAGGATTCTCCGATTCAGATTTTGCTGGCTGCAAATCCGATAGAAAAAGCACCAGTGGAATATGTCATCTATTCTCAAATTCATTGATAAGTTGGCATAGCAAGAAACAAGTATCGGTTGCATTATCTACTGCTGAGGCAGAATATGTAGCTGTTGGAAGCTGCTGTGCACAAATATTATGGCTCAAGCAACAACTTCTTGACTTTGGTATTAAGCTTGATCGCATACCTATTATGTGCGACAACACAAGTGCCATAAACTTGAGTAAAAATCCTGTCTTACACTCACGTACCAAGCATATTGAAATAAGACATCACTTTCTACGAGATCATGTAGAGAAAGGAGACGTTACATTTGAACATGTAGAAAGCAAGAAGCAACTAGCTGACATCTTCACCAAACCTCTAGCAATGGAGCAATATTTCAACATTCGTAGGGAATTAGGGATACTCGATATCTCTAATTTAGGCTAATTCCGTTTGTTCTCTCTTAATATTATTCCTTTACTTTATATATATATATATTTTTCTGCTAACATTTCTCTTAGCGTAAAGGTAGTTCATCATCAAGTCAGGCGTCATTCCACATTGACTAAAGGCTGCCACTAAAGTTGACACCTACATATTGAGAAAGCGGTAACGTAATTGTTGTTCACTTCTAAAAATATCATTGATACTATAATATGCTATCAATTAACATGCTTATAGTGACTTCCTGCATATATCTCTCTTGCTCATATATGTGTCTCATCTTTAATACACCTTTAAACATATTTGGCTCTCATGCTATCACTATCTACCTTTTATCTACTATACTATGAATGCTAGCATTTTATCTATGTTTCTCTCGTTACTCTTCTCTTCTGTTTTTCTTGTATCTCTTTTTGATGTTGTCAAAGGGGGAGATAGATGCTGAGTGTACGGGGGAGCTCAGCTGAGTAAATAAATGCTGAGTGTACGGGGGAGCTTTTACCACTTATTGCCAATGCTTCTACTACCGGTTTGCCATCATCAAAAAGGGGGAGTATGTGAATACAAGATCACACTCACAAAGATGTTTTTGATTCATGGCAAACTCAACAAGCATTCAAGCAACAAGGTACAAGCAGAAGAACTCAAAGAAAAGCATGCTTTGGTCTCTCATAACAGAGCAGGTCGACCTACTATGATCACAGGTCGACTCAACACAAGCAAAATAAGAGGAACTCAGAAAATCAGCAGTTAGGTCGACCTACTCCCAACACAGGTCGACCTAAAATGGAGAAATTTACATATCATTCTGCTAGGTCGACCTACACAACAACTAGGTCGACCTAATCTGAGAAAATTTCCCCAAAACGCATCTGAAGTGGATTCTGGTCGACCTACCTCTTTGACAGGTCGACCTAACTGGGAACAAATGACATCCAAAAGATATACAGCTCTGTTAGGTCGACCCAGCCCTAAATTAGGTCGACCTATCTGATCAAAACTGACTTCCAAAGGATATGCAGCTCTGTTAGGTCGACCCAGCCCTAAATTAGGTCGACCTATCTGATCAAAACTGTCAAAATTTCTGGTTTTCTCTGCATCAACTGAAAAGCTCTCATATATATTGTCCAAGGTTCATTTATTGAAAATAACACCAACGACTGAAAGATACACAAAGGCTTCTCATCTTCGTTCTTCGTCATCTCCAACACAATTACACATAATCATTCTTGCGTTGAGGGTTAGTGATCGAGTTCGATAACGTCCATGGAACGGAATTGAAGATTCCTAGTGGGTGAAGATTTGTGGGGTTTTTGGTGAATAAAATATGCGGGTTTTGTCCTCCAAGATAGGTGTTTCTTGGGGGTTTTTATCAAGAGGTTTCATCGAGGATCCATCTGAGTGTGAAGATTGAAGAACAAGGGTTCAAGGTAATTCAAGACACTGCAGAAAAGGGATCGAGTGAAGCTCTTGGATCACCTTGATCTGACTCAAGATTAAGGGGGAAGAAGATTCAAAGGATCGACATAATTGGTTTATGGTTTATCGCTTTGTTATCTTCTTTGTATAAACTGCTTTCAACATTAATGAAAGATTTCCCGATTTCAGTTTGGAATTGGGGGCAGACGTAGTCGTAGCGAGGACGATCGACGAACTGCCTAAACAAATATCGTGTTCTTGTCGCTTTTACCTTTTCATTTACGTTCTGTTCATATTTGGCTATAATAGCAAATTGATCAACGATTCGAGTGTTAAGATTGTGAATTAAGAACTTATATAAACATCACAATCCATCACACATTGAATCACCATCAATTTGATCATTATCACCAAGTGTTTGGGTTTTTGCTTCTTTCACTATTACTGCACTGCAAACGTCGTTCATCATATAAGAAGTTAATTGATTTTCAATAGAGCGACGTATTGATTCTATAGTGTATTCTCTTATCGTTTATCTCAAGCTGGTTAGTGGTTTTAACACATATACAATCGTTTCAATAGTGGTTCGGAATAGACGCGAGTCGATTCAGAATCACTTCCGCTTAAAGCTCAATTAATTCCGCAAAACTTTGTAAGATCTATTCACCCCCCCTCTAGATCCTAAGGCCAGCGTCTAACACTTTAGGGAAGCATGCTTTGCGCCTTATCAAATCCGCCCACAGACGTCTCTTCTCTCCAATGAAACAAGAAGAGTAAACACAGACAATGTACACCAACTGACTTTTCCATCGAATTTGAATCCCCACAAATCCCACCCCTTGAAAACTACAAATAGTTTTAAATAAGTTTGGTTTCCAACAAATTAACATACCTCCTGAGCTGCCTTCCGCCTTCTTAAAAGTCCAATCAACTTCTCTATTGCCCCAAATAGAATGCACAAAAGTTTCTGAAATTGTCGTTTGCTTCATTTCCTGAATCAAACAGATGTCAATCTTCTCCATAGACAAAAGCTTACAGAGCTCCCTCCTCTTCACCTTGCTCCCACTCCCTCTAATATTGTAGGTAACAATATTCATAAGGACATATGTAGGGATGCATCCTTCGATTTACTTCTAAATTGATCAATCTCTTCCAAGCGCATAATGTCCTTGATGTAGTTAGAATCATCTTCCCCACCCCTAATTCCTAAATCGGACGCTTGTTTCTAAATCTTCACAGCCTTCAATTGATTTTCTCGTTCCCAGACTCGAACATTTCCCTGCGTAACCTCTGCATCACCAGTTGTATTGCCACATAAAATAGAGCCACCAGAGAATTTATCTGAAGAGAATTGAGACATAGATGGTTGTTGTTCTAATGGCTTTGCCTTCTTCCCTCTAAGAGATGAGAAGTAAGAAGGTTTTGCGATAGGGGAGGAGGGTTCCCTAGAAACCGGCGGAATTAAAGAGGCAACCTTAGAATTCTTCATAATTGCGGAAGGAAGAGGAATCCCTAAGTCTGTTAGACTCTTTGTCTTTCTAAAGGACCGAACCTCTTCTGAAGCAGCTACTGGCATTTGAAGGCCCAATTCTGGATGACGGCCCAATATGCTCACTTGGGCCTCAGCTCTAAGGCCTTTTGACTTATCCAAAAGAGCAAGAGAGCTACTCGTAGATTCCTGTTGTAAACGCTTTCCCTGACTCACGGCTTCTGCAGACGGCTGATTTGATGTTTCCTTTATTGACTTTTTCTCCTTTTCTGCCTCCATTCCTTGAATTTTGTGTTCATGAGGAACCAGCGGTTCAAGCAATGGAACGGGAGCATCATCATTAGCTTCACCCAGCGAACACCCTTGTGAACAAGGTACCACATCACAATCTTCATCTGAATCCATCCCTTCCTCCTCTTTCCATGCCCCTGTTCCATCTTCAGAAAATTCACTTGAGCACGAATCTGAGTCATCATCTGATAACAAACCCTCCCGCAAAGAACTAATTTGATCTTCTAACATCTTAATCTTTAAAGAAACACCATTAAGCACCACCTCAATGTCCTCATTAATGGCTTCAGCCTTTTTAGTTTTGATCAATATGCGCGCCACATCCATCTTTTTCTGACAGGGTATACCATAACATATCAGCCAAGTAATTCTTTCGTAATCAATATCAGAGGGTTTCCAAGGACGTAAAACCCTAAACCATTGTTTCATCCATCGCTCTTTATCCCACAACAATGCTTGCAATGCACCCTCTGCATGATCTTCTAACAAACACATATTGGCCCCAAGTGGTGTAATCTTGATTGAAAGATGACCCCTGGAGTTGAAAATTTCTTGTAGGTTATAAGTTATCCCCGGTTTGAAGACTAAATATATATAGACTTTCCTAAATCTCACAAGTTCCCCTTCATCCTGATCAAACACCACTACTGAATTCTGTATAGGCACTGTCTTTGTTACCAACACTTCCGCATAAGAGCCGCGCCTTACATCAGCATTTTCTTTAATTTTCTGCCCAACCGCTCGATGTTCTTGGGTTTCACCTCCACCTTCCTTCCTGTCTTGAACAAGTGTAACCCCTTTCTTCTTATACTGCACTTCATATGGCCCCTTCCTTTGAAAACGGGGAATGTTCACAAAAATCTTCTTATGTTCCAGAAAAATATTATCTAGCTTTGCGGCCAAGAAGTCAGCATCTCTTACACCAAAAAACCTCACAAAGCCATACCCCCTTCCTCTACTATCCCTCTTATTAGGAATGACTACCTCATCAATATCACCATAAGCTTGAAAAACCTCATACATATGTTTTGATCCTAACCCTTCTGGAAAAGAAGTGAAGAAAAATGAAGTTCTAGAGCCTCTAGAAACCTCCACTCTCTTGCCCTTATTCCTCTCATTATCCCAGCCTCTACGGACACTCCTCTTCTGCCTATTGACCTCCCCCCAGCCTTCATCTTGGACCATATATATGAAAAGTCCAGAATGTTAAGGAAATTACTAGAGTTTTTAAAAGTTCCTATGATTACCGAATTTTTTTCTTTAAATAAAAAAAATATGTTAGTTTGCCAAGTACAGGAATTTTGAAAACATTTGTAAGTTACCGAATATTTCATCCATGAGTGAAAAATTTGGTATTTATAAAAGAGTGAAAGTTAAAAGGTTGAGACTTTTGCCGACATTGATATAGTTGTGAATGCACTGACCGTTTTGTATGGTCTAGAACGAATTCAAAGTTGAATAAATATGGGTCATTTGTTGTTAAGAAGAACGTCTTACAATATCTCCCTAGTTTTTGTTTAAGGCATAAGTGTATTTCAACGGGATGAAACTTCCTGAAGAGTTCCAGCTCCCCGAGGGTACCGCATGTCTCGCCTTTTTGAGATCCAAGTTGAATGATATGTTTCGAGACACCGAGAGGCGAGAACATAAAGGTTAGTAAGATTGAGTTTTGTGAAGATTGGATTGATACTGTTGGAAGGGTGAAAGTTATGCGGAGATCATATCATTGTAAGCTAACTAAGAAACTGATCGAGTTTGATGCAACAATTTTTAGATTTGTCGACGACATAATCTAGATGTTGAAACATCCCAAATCACCTGATGGTGTTTAGATTTTCATATTTATTATTGTTTTCTTAAGTTATGTAATCGTCTATCTAAGTTATGTAATTTGTCAAATGTTAAGTTATATTCATCATACATCTACGGAAGTTCCAAAATATTATCTAATAAACAGTACTGTTGTGAAAATGTGTGAGTAATATTATACATAATATACAAATAATACATAAAAATAATAATCATGCCTAAATAGGTCCTTCACGAGCTATATGTGTTGCTTGTGCTTCCAAACTATAAACCTCGCCATCTGGGCTCACCAAACCCATGAGGTTATCCATAATTACTGCTATCAACTAGAGGCATTGAGCATCGTTCGCACAATATGGAGGCGGCAGGGGCGGCGGCACGTCAATAAAAGGTACCCTAGCATCAGCATAAGAAGATCCAGCATGAGAAGATACAGCATCATCTTCATGCTTCCTAAGTGGGATGATGTGAGGGTGTGATACAAAGCTCCAATACAACATTCCCTTATGCCAGCTACAAAGCTCAAGACAAGTAAAGAGCCACATGTATTTCACATCGATACATACATGAAACTTATCCACTATAATAGTACATGCTACAAGATGTAGCATGTATACCCTAGCGGCTTCCTCATACATACCATGATGCATTTCATTACCATACTTATCCCGCAACCAAGATAGGCAAAAGTGAGCACCCGTCATAAACTTAAACCCATTTATCACTTGCTTCTCAATAACCCCCAAATATTGTACAATTGTCATATGTGTGGTCTCCTAACTAATGATAGGAGCAGTGAAGAAACTACCTGTCAATGGAATATGGAACAGAGAGGAATCATCAAATGTAATCGTCATCTCACAAAATGGAAGATGGAAGGAATATGTCTCCTTGTGCCATCGCTAACAAAGGTTATCAATAGATGGCCGTCGAGCATGGTCAGTGAACAGTCCACCAATGGAAGGAGACATCAATCTTCAACAATAGCCTTCACCTCTGTGGCATCAACACATCAAAGAACTTCTTCAGCTTCAACCTGTGAGTGGGCACCTTCAGGGGAATACGGTCCTGTAACAAACAAAGTAAAAGGCATCAATTAATTTCAAAGTATAAATAATAAATGAAATCATGTCATATCATATACATACTTCTCCTTGCCATAGTCTGAATTCCATATGATCAACATAGCCAGTGAGCACAAAATAGTCACTAGGCTCATCTAGAAGCAAATCTAGATCCGCAACGTCGAATTGTGAGGGGTGCACGAAAATAAAACGGATCGGCCAACCACTTCCAATGAGAATCGATTGGGGCTACACTCCCCACACAAAGATGCGAGTCCTCGATGTCACCTCGCCTTTCTCGAGCTCCCGTAGCAGCAGCAGCTCAATCACGATACTGACCAGCAATCAAGTCATATGTTCCTCTGGTCTTGACTGCAAAAATAAAACAAAAGTAATTTAACCTACCGAATTTTTCTAAATATTTGGTACAATTATGAATATTTTTCGTATTTTTCAAAAATACAGTAATGATGCATACATTTTTTTTGTATTTTTTGAAAAATTCGATAAAAATTCATATATATTTCTGGATTTTTCAAAAAATCCGATTAAAATGTATTAAAACAATTTAACAAACAATTAGAGTATATAGAAATTATTTTGTTAATATATTAAAACAATTTATTAATTCTATATGGAAAAAATATATTAATTAAAACAATATATTAAAACAATTTATTAAAATATTGCTTCTCAAACGTCTTTGAACCTGTTAGTAATGTGACATTTGTTTCTAGAATTTCTACCACCGATAATGTTTGCTCCAAGATACTTTTTCAAGTTAGAGACTTATCTAAATCAAGTATGTTGCATAATCTCCTAATAAAGTTGGGGATCTACATTAGTTAAGAAATAAATTTGAATTTTTTCAAAATTAATCTTTTGCCCTGAGGTTTAATAAATCGCTTTCTTTAGGCTTGATTATGATAAATCGCTTTCTTTAGGCTTGATTATGATCTGGTATCGGTGGTTTGGACGATTTGGAAACTGCATAATAAAGTAATTTTTTGTTAAGAAAGTTGGTCGCTTAATCACTAAATATCTACATTATTAGCTTGACGTGAAAGTGGGTTTATGTCCTTCTTTTCTTTTAATTGTTATGAACAGTATAAAAGTTTTACGGTCTTAGAATGAACTATAAGATCATTAGAAATGATTTGTCTACATCCCTTTAAATTTGATCTCCATTGATTCAAGACACAAATCATTGTTGTCATTATTGCCATTAAAAATTGGAGGTTATCCAAGTTATATAAGAAATTTAAATATCAAAATACTCCAAAAGGCAAACCTCGCAAATTTGGCATCAAACATTTCATAGTGATCTCACTCATTCTCATCTCTTTGTACCTTAGTTGGACACTCACACACATGCACCTACTAAACTGCCACCTGTTTCAACTATTAACGTGTCCAAAAAACAACACATGCAACCTTAAAATAAATGCAAATTCACCACCGCGCTCTCTCTATATAGAGACACCTTTTCTAAGTGCAAAACCATTCTACTTCATTCCAACTTCTCTATCAGTCTTTTGATAATGGAAACTCGAAAAACTCTCTCACCTTCCTTGTTGATTCTCTTCCTTATTATCATTTCCTTGTGTCACTCAAATGCACTATCAAGTGAGGAACACAGTGCTGTGAAGGCTCATAGAGGACCTGTAGTGCAGAGGGATCAAAGGAAGATACTGTTTGACAATGAAGATGGAGAAATCTCTGCCACTAATGTCAAAGATGGACAAAACACACCACATTACCATCTTCAGTTCTTTACATTGGAACCTAACTCTGTGTTCCTTCCTGTGCTTCTACATGCAGCTATGGTCTTTTATGTTCATACAGGTAGTACCTTTCACAATAATACAATACTTTGTTACTTCAGCTCTTAACTATGAAGCACGGACACCAGAAACACTGACACAAACATTTAACACGTTTTTTCAGGGAATGGAAAGCTGACATGGTCAAATGAAGATGGTACTGGTACAATGGATATACGTGAAGGAGATGTAGGTAGTCTTGGAGAAGGATCTGTTTTCTATATACACAGCAACTTGGAATCACATAGGAAGAAACTGAGGATATATGCAATGTTTACTAATACTGATGAAAGCACTTTTGTAAGTGTATTCTTTTTTTTAAAAATTAAAGCTTCTAAGCCTTGTTTGGTTGCAATTTTTTATGTTGATAAAAAAAAAAATGCAGGATCCATCTATTGGTGCTTACTCAAGGATCAATGAACTAGTCAAAGGCTTTGATAAGAATATCATCCAAGCAGCTTTTAAGGTATAGGCAAAAGCATAAAATTCAAACATAGTCATTTTTCAATCAAGATAGTTTAAGAAAAAAAATTAAAATCAATCAATTTTTTTTTAAGGTGCCGGAAGATTTGGCTGAGGCAATCACAGACAACAGAGAGTCACTAGCAATAGTGCATGCAGTTCCAGTGAAGAAGCATAACAATGTCTTGGAATTGGATAATTTATTTGTAAAATACTTAAGAGGCATCCAATCCAACTCCAAGGAGCTCAAAACATACAACATCTTAGATAATGATCCTGACTTCAGAGATGATCATGGTTGGACCTCAACAGTGACCAAAAAGCAAGTCAAAGAATTAAAGCATCACAACATTGGATTTTTCATGGTGCATTTGAACCCGGTCAGTGATTATATTACAAGTTATTATAACTTCATTATTAGTTAAAATATAACTTGAATGTTTTTAGTTCATGTTTATGAAGTTTTATTGATAAATTTGTTTTGTGAAAGGGATCAATGTTGGGGCCACATTGGAATCCATTGGCAACAGAAATAGCAATGGTGTTGGAAGGGGAAGGTATGGTAAGAGTAGTATGTGGAAGCAACAATGATCATGAATGTGAGAACAAGAGGTTTAGAGTTAAGCAAGGAGATGTTTTTGTTGTGCCTAGGTTTCATGTAATGGCTCAAATGTCATTTGATAAAGGGCCACTTGTTTTTATGGGATTCAGCACTGCTGCAAAGAGAAATCATCCTCAGTTTTTGGCTGGTAAAGGATCCGTGCTTGAAAGTCTAGACAAACGGATAGTTGCTACATCTTTAGGTGTAAGCAAAGCAGCCATTGACAAGCTTTTGGATGATCCGGTTGATTCGATCATTTTCGGGTGTAGTTCTTGCGCAGAGGAAGAGGAGAGGTTAATGGAGGTAGAAAAGGAGAAGGAAAGAGAGGAGGAAGAGAAGAGGAGGGAAGAGGAAAAGAGGAGAGAAAAAGAGGAGAGGGAAAGAAGAAGAGAAAAGGAGGAAGAAGAAAGGAGAGAGGAGGAAGAAAGGAAAATTGAGGAAGAAGAAGCTAGAAGACAACAAGAAGAGAGGGAAAGGAGGAAAGAAGAGAAGGAAGCAAAGAGGGAGGAAGAGGCAAGGAGGGAGCAAGAAGAGAGGGAAAGGAGGAAAGAAGAGAAGGAAGCAAAGAGGGAGGAAGAGGCAAGGAGGGAGAAAGAAGAAGTTAGAAGAGAGAAAGAAAAGGCTAGAAAACAAGAGCAGGAGGAAAGGAAGAGAGAAGAGGAAGCTGAGAGAGAGAGGGAAGAGGCAGAGAGGGAGCAAGAAGCAGCAAGGAAACAAGAGCAGGAGGAGAAGAGGAGAGAAGAGGAAGCCGCGAGAGAAAGGGAAGAGGCAGAGAGGGAAAAAGAAGCAGCAAGAAAACAAAAGAAGGAGGAGAAGAAGAGAGAAGAGGAAGCTGCTAGAGAAAGGGAAGAGGCAGAGAGGGAACAAGAAGCAGCTAGGAGACAAAAGGAGAAGGAGAAGAAGAGAGAAGAGGAAGCTGCTAGAGAAAGGGAAGAGGCAGAGAGGGAACAAGAAGCAGCTAGGAGACAAAAGGAGAAGGAGAAGAAGAGAGAAGAGGAAGCCATGAGAGAAAGGGAAGAAGCAGAGAGGGAGCAAGAAGCAGCTAGAAAACAAAAGAAGGAAGAGAGGGAAAGAGAAAAGGAAGCAGAAGCAGAAGCTAGAGAAAAAGCTAGAGAACAGAAAGAAAAGAGAGAAGCGGCTAAAAGAGAACAGGAGAAGAGGGAAAGGAAAGAGGAGGAAGAAATGGAAATAGAAAGGGAAAAGGAAAGGAAGAGAGAAGAGGAGGAGAGAGAGGAGGAAGAAGCTAGAAGAGAACAAGAGAAGAGGGAAAGGGAAAGAGAAGAGAAGGAAACTAGGAGAAAGGAAGTGAGGAGAAAAAAAGAGACAACAGAATGGGAATGGGGAGATGAAGAAGAAGCAGCCAGAAGGCAGCAAGAAGAAAGGGAGAAGAAAAGAGAGCAAAAGAGTGGGAGTAGCTTTGAAGGAAGAAGAATTCTGAAGATTAGTAAGAGTGTGTGAATTGTGTCTCAACTTTCACTACTTATATGATGTGTATTAAAATAATAACTTGTTTATGCATATGTTTCTCTGTTATGTTTTCTGGTTGTATGTTTCATGAACTTTGTTTGGCACTTATGTGTATGTATTAATTAGAATAAGAGCTACTGTTAAGTACTCATGTAGTCATGTGTATTACAATAAATAAAAATCTTCAGTGTTTAACATTTTAATCTTTTGTTATGCTCTGCAATCTCTGTTTTATGTGAGCCAGTTATAAAGTTGAAGGTCTATGTTTATTGGGCAGTATAAATATGTTTTTGTTACAATGTGCTACATAAATAATAGAAATACTGCACTCCATGTGATTATGGTAATTCACTTGAAAGAATAAACTTAAGAGGGTAGTAGTTATAAATTTTAATTTTTTATTCATTTTGACAGAAGGTAATTCTAATAATATCTAAAGTATAGGTAACTTCTATTTAAGTTGCTTCCTCGTGTTATCAAATTTAGTTTCCGGCTATGAAGGCCGGACACGAGCGACCCTATTAATGTAAAAAACATAGGACACGGATAACCCTATTAATGTGAAAAACATAGGACCCTATTAATGTAAAAAAACATAGGACCCTATTAATGTAAAAAACATAGGACATGGATAACCCTATTAATGTAAAAAACATAGGACACGGATACGATTATATATATTTTATATATTAATATAATCATGCAATATATGAGCACAATTTACGAAGAGTTTAAAACGAGAGACAAAACTTATATTTATTTAAACTTACTATTTTCAATCAACAAAAAAAGACATAAATCCACCAAAATAAAATGATACAGATCATATCATAGTCATTTCATATCGAAAAAACCAGTCTCTAAGTCGGACTCAGCCAAAGGCCTCTAAGTTGGACTCATCCAAAGACAAGTTAGCAATTTCAAGAAATCGACTATCGTCACATATTAGTTTCCTCTTGATGAGTTGGGTTTTTTTTTTAATCTTAATTTTTTTGAGTTAGGAGTGCCTTTTATTTGAAACAAGGTGTCGTATTCGTGTTCGTTGTAATTATTATTATTTTTTTCGTTGGACACTTCAAAAACGTATCAGTTACGTGTCGTATGAATATCCGTGTCCGACACGTGTCTGACACGGCAACACGTACGCGTGCCGTATGAGTATCCGTGTACGACACGTGTCGACGCTTCATAAGTTTCAGGTTACGTGAGAGGAGATACCAGACATCACATGTGACAAAATGAAACTGAATATTTATTTTCTTTCTTTAGAGGGTTGCTGTATAGTGCAAACAAGGAATCCGTAAATAATCTCTTTGTATAGGAAAAAATAACGTATTTAACTATTTATGAATGTCTTGGCAAAACTAATGTTTGAAATAAGTGAAAAAAACTTATTGCTACCGAGGTATAGCTCCACAGCAGCCATATAAACAAAATGAGGCAAAAATAAAATTGGCAAGAATATCACTCACTAGCTGAGCTGGATATGTAAGAAACAACAACTGTTATATCATCAAGTTTACCACCATAATATCGGTGTCCAGCCTCGAGAGCAGCAGTTGAAAACGGCGAGTGCCTTTTTTTGTCGAGTGCTCGTTCTTGAGCCAATGCTGCTATCTTTTGAGCAGTTGCTTGTGGTTCTAATCCAGCCCTAGTTGAACTTACAACCACACCAACAATATCATTGTTGTACAAGTTGTCAAATAAGCCATCTGTTCCAGCAACAATGATATCTCCTGAGGCAACAGGTATTGTAAAAACCTGCACACAAATTGATAAACTTGTTTTAAAGAAAAGAACAGAATGATCTTCAATTTCCATATCATGATTTTAATGAGTAAATTTTACCTCGCCAGAGCTGGGTAGATCGGATGTATTACCCCTATCCAATTGATATGGGAAGTTGAAGTCGTGTTGTTGAGCAGGAGACTTGAAAATGACGCTTCCACCTCTAATCACAATGAATCCACTGTCGCCCAAATTAATAGCATTTAGTGCCTGAGCGAAGAAACCAACAACAAAGAATGAAAATTAGTCAGACATGTTAATATTCCTTTGATGAAAGGGTAAAACACTAACCAGACGAATACTCAAGAGCTTTGAAACGGGTAAGATAATCTTTCTTCACTTACAGCAGTCTTGAAGATAACAGTTATGTAGCACAAATATTTCAGACTTAAGGCATGTCTAATATTCGACTACTATCAATATAAGACAACACATGTGGTGCGCTTCATTCGATCACTTTTATTTTGATAAACTACTATTGATGTTTATGTGCCAATATAAATATTGTGTCTCGTGTTTGTGCTTCTTAGGAGAGAAGGATCACCAAAACATGAAGATTGAAGAAAAATGCATATCATAAGTCATGGATTCAAGATTATGATTTTTATTAAACCAGGCATATTTAAAAATGTAGAAAATTTCTATGTTGATGAAGATGAGAAGAAAAAAATCCATCCAATGTTCAGTATGCAAGAAAAGTGCTATTAAGTCTATGTTTACCTTCACAATCAAACCGACAAATTTACAAAACTGTTTTGACCGTCAAAAGTATAGAATAAAAAATGTAATACCTCATCAGTAAGAGCAATGATGCAAGCAGTAGATGATCCCATGGACTTTGTATTTGAGTGAGCCTTCTCTAAAACCCTTACTGGATTAAAAGAACCTTTGGGCTCCTCTTGAACTGCTCTTACTGAATTGGATAAAAGTTCCTGGGCAAACAATCCTGCATTAACACCAACGTCTGCCCAGCCACCTACACCATCTGCAACACCAATTGCTTGTTCATCTGAGCAAATAAAATGAGCGTCCTCTCCCCCTGTAGCCGCTTTAGCTGGATGTGGTAGGTAACATGATCCTGATAACATCTTCAATGGTTTGCGATCAAGTGTTGTTCTGAAAGTAATGAGGATAAGTAAATGGAAACTAGGGATCTCACTGAAAAGCCGTGACTAGATGGAAAATAGAAATCATAGTTTTAAATTGTGGCTAGCAACCGCAATTGCAGCCGCGATATAAAGTTTTTGGAGTACCTACAGCCTCATCGCGACCGTAATTGAGGTTGCATTGCAGTAGTCCTCAATTTTCTGCAACATCAAACAATGCAACAAAACCATAACGGCATACTGAAATTTAAAACCTTGTCAAAAACAGTAAGACTCACTTTTGAATATTAATGCAGAATGATCAACCTCCATTTCAAACAGTATAAATTGCAAAACTTTTTACGGTAATGGAATCCATCTTGAAATTATCTTATCTAACAACAGTTCATGCAGAAGCAGAAATTAAAATATAAAGAGCAACAATAAAAATCACATACAAGCTAGACAAAGTAGAGGAATTTTCCAATTGTTCGTCAGGATGACTGTTATCAAATGAGAGATCATGCGCAGCCCCAGCTAAGCAGCAAGCAGAAGAAGAGCTTGATAAATTCTTCAACCACGGTCCATGAAGCAAACCCGAATTCTGAATCCTCCCACTAGAATCAAAACCGGAACGCCCGAAATTTAAAGGACCATACAAAAGTTGCTGTGTTCTTCTCAAACTCACACTAGCTCGCACAAACCCTTTACGAGGTCTTTCTTTAAACGATACACCAGCATGTTTTGTTGTCAAGTCTTGAACACCACCATAACTTGAAATCAAATCATCAACATAAACATCTCCCAACATAGCATTAGAAGATGAAGCCATTAATTTTCTACCAACTTTCTTACTATTCAAGCAACTAGTCGAATTCGATAAAAAAGAAGTTGCACACAACGACGAAAGAGGCAAAACAGGATTATTAAATCTTCCGATTGGTACTCTTTGTTTCCTTGTTATTGTTTCATGAATACCACAGTAAATTGTAGCTTTCAGCTTTGAGATATTACCACATAGCATCTTAATTATTGAACCAATAATCCTAATTCAAAAGTGAAAAAGCACATTCCTTTTTCACACCAATACTCGCTTCAAAACAATTAAACTACACCCAGATTCTGAAAAATTGAAAATTTAACAATTACAATTCAAAGTTAGCAACTATATATGAAAATAAACACAGAGAATAGGTTGTGAATAACAGGGAAATGAAATAGAGTAGAAGATAACGAGAGAGGAAGGAAAAGAAGAAAAATTGAATGAGAATTGATACCAATTGTGAAGGAGATGAATTGAGAGGTTTAGAGAGAGTTTGCGACTGCATCCACACAAACCCTAGAAAGTGGGGATTTGGGGATAGAGTTTTTGAGAGAGTTTCAATTAAAAATTATATATAAAATTCCTATTTGTCCGCGTTTGGTATTTTAAAATTTATATTTATTAGGATTTTGATTTGTCTTTTTATTTTTATATACTTATAAGATAAGATATTTTGGACCTTTTTTGTTTTAGAAACTATTGGGTTTATTCTCTGAGTGCTTTGGTTGTGTGCATCATTGTATGTGTGTAATGATAACTGTGGTGTCTTCTATTTTGGTAATTTTTGTTTTTTTCATTTTATATCAAAAGATATATCAAACAATGATGTAATTTTAATGTTTCTTTCCATAATAATGTTGTAGGTTATTTATACTCTTCATTTACTCTCTTTTTTTAATGGGAAAGAACTTTTCATTTACTCTTGAAACATTTTAATGTTTAAACGTATTTATTAAATTAAATTATTTTTCAAAAGACTCTTCAAATAAATATGAGGTAAGATTAAGTCTATTTATTAATTTTTTTAATATATCGGGCGACGAGCCTTCACATCTTTCGAGTTTCTCCGCTTCTTCAAGCAAATTATATTTGCCTTTGGTTAAGTATTCAATAATGGGTCATCAAATTTTTTCTACTTTCAATCATCATAATTCCATGGTGTTTCTGGAATTACTATTCTATTAAGATTCGACTTCTTGGTAGTGGCGAACTTCACAAACAGGTTAGAACAAACATTTTCCTGAGGATATGTTTACAATATTTTGCCAACAAAGGCTTGTTTGTCTGATAATCACCCTTCACTTGGTTAGTCACTAGTTGAGAATCACTTTTGGCCCTAAGTGAGTAACGCTTACCTCCCGAGCTAACTTCATATTTGTTATAAGTGCTTCGTATTTCGCTCGATTACTACTCATTTGGAAGTTGAAACATAAAGAATGTTCCAAGATTACTTCATTATGCCCTTCGAGGATGATGTCCGTTTCACTTTCTTTCATGTTAGAAGACCCGTCCATCGTTAAGAATTAAAGGCAAGGGGATTCTGCCTCAACCGGATAGCTAAACTCGACTAGGAAATCCACCAAGGCTTGGGACTTAATATTTCTTTTAGGTTATAAATATATGCCATACTCTGAAAGCTCCACCGACTATGAGACCATCCTTCCAGGTAGGTCAAACTTTTTGAGTGCTTATTTGACCGGATAATTTGTCTTGATGATGATCTGATGTCTCAAGAAATAAGGTCTTAGTTTCCTCGTTGTAATGACGACCGCCATAGATGATTGGTTTATCTTTTAGTAGCGTAACTCAACCTTTTAAAAACTTTGTTGAAGAGCAGATCGCCTTCTCTCCATCTAGCCCTCCTGAACATGGATTAAGCTTAGGAATTTTTTTTTAGTGACAGATAGATAGAGAACTAAAGGTACTTCTTCCTTGGGGCGGTGAAAATGGGATAAGATAATAGGAAATTCTTTAACTCTTAAAAAACCTTCTCACAATCTTTTGTCCATTGAAAGCCTTTTGATTTCTTTAACATGGTAAGAAAATGGATGGACTTGTCGCGCGTGTAGGATAGGAATCTAGACATTGTTGCAATCCTCTGAGTCAGTTGATGAACTTATTTCACCTAGGTCGGGCTTCTCATGTCAATGATTGCCTCACATTTATCCATTTTCGCTTTGATTCCCCACCTGGTCATCTTGAAGCCTAAAAACTTTCTTGTTTACACCCCAAATGAACACTCATTTAAGGTTAGGCGCATGTTGAATCTTATAATTGACATCAGTATCTCCTTAAGATCCACATAATGTCTCCCTTGATTTGGGGTTTTAATCATCATGTCATCATTGTACATCTCAAAGTTCCGACCCATCTGGTCAAAAAAAATCGTGTACACGAGCCTCTGGTATGTCACTTTGGCATTCTTTAATCGGAAAGGTATGACATCGTAAAAGTAGTTACTTCAGTTAGTCATGAAAGTTGTTTTTAGGGCATCATTGAGACTCATCTTAATATGGTTATAACTGGAGTAGCGTTATGAAATTTAATATTTTGAAAACTGACGGGTTGTTGATAAGTTGCTAAATGCTAGGTAGCAGGTAAAGATCTTCAGGGCATACTTTATTGAGACCTGTGAAATCTACACACATTTTCTACTTTCCCGGATTCTTCTTTACCATTACATTATTAGCTAGCCATGTTGGATATTTGATCTCATGGATGAATTTTGCGCTCCAGTAGCTTCTTTACCTATTCGAACACATCTGATCTCTTTTCTTCATTTTCCTTATGCTTTCTCCAGGCAACAGGTTTTACCTCTAACTTGATGGATAGCTGGTGAGAAATGACGCCTAGATCAATAATAAGCATGTATTGGGCGCCCAGGTAAAAAGGTGTATGTTTTCCCCCAATAGTTGTATACTCCTAACTTCTTCGTCCCTTGGAAGCGTCATTATGATCTAGGTAATATGGTATTCCTCAACTCCTATTTGAACAACCTTTAGTTCCTCAGTGGGAGTTAGATTATCTTCTAGAGGGTCTTCATGATGATCTAGGTCAGCATAGTAGATATTGTGTGCGTCTTAGACATGCTCTTTGTTAGTCTTCTTCTTCAACTTTGGATTGTCTCGGTAGCATTGTCTCGCTAATTCCTAGTTTCCCTTGATCACCCCAATTTGTCCGTTTCTCAACAAATACTTCATGGTCAGATACAATGTTGGCATGACCACCTCCGAAGCATCGAAAGTATGTATGTTTATGATGACTTTGTAGGGTGAATGAGGGCATTTGTCACCATGTATCGTACTTTTATATTGTCTTTGCACTTTCATCCATTCCAAAAGCGGTCATGTTGGTGACATAACCCACGACTTGAACCTTCTCGCCTGAGAATCTTACTAATAATCCTCTGAACGGTTGGTGGGGTTCGATATCCAGCTTCAATCCTCTGAGCGCTTCACAATAAAGGATATCCATCAAATAGTCGGTATCAATAAAAAATATTTTAACATTTCAATTGTGGATCTAAAGGTTAATCATCGTTGGGTCGTCTTCATGTGGAATTATATCCTAAGCATATATATGAGAGAAACTTACTGTCGGGACTAGGGCTCTTAATTCGATATGAGGAGCACTGGCAATGTGCATTACTTGTTGGACATACTTATTGTTGGACGAGCTAGATGCATCGCCGCCAGCGAATCTTCCTGTTATAGTATTTAGAGTATGGCACGGTGCGCTGTGTTCATATTCTTCTAGCACATTTCAGGCCCTCATGGTCAGAGAGGTTCTTCCCCGGAATTTGTTTAGTGTGATCATCTTCTTTCAGCGCCTCGGCCGCCCTCTTGCTTGTATTTGTGAAGGTGGCATCTCTCGATCAATTTCTCAATCTCCAACTTCAATAGGTCACAATCATCATTATGGTAACTCTGTACTTTATGATACTTGCACCATTTATTGGTCTACATTCCTGTCACATTGCCTTTGGGTAGGTTTGGCTTGGGTAGGATCTTTCTATGGTAGACTTCTTGCAAAATTATCCCACACTTTGTATTCAGCGGGGTGAAACACTCGTATGGCCTTCGATTGAGCTTTAACGCCACGTTTTACCGTGCTGACAGTTAATCTCGATGTTTTTTTTGCCCGTCAATGTCTGACTTTGACACTACCTTTTTCTTACCATCCCTCATCCTTTTTTCTCGATTATTTTCCACGCCTTTAATGTAGCACTCTTCTCGAGTCATGATCTCCTTCATCGTTGAAGCCGACTTCGGGGCTAGGAATTAATTGAAGTATTCAGCCTTGAGGCCATCCTGAAAAGGCCCCAAGAACATTTATTGATTAGGGTGGGTGACTTTGATGGTTTCTTCATTGAAACTGGCCAATGAGCGCGAAAGTGTGGGAAAGGCTGATAACTCTAAAAAATAAGAGAATTTACATTCTTTTTCTACATATTATTAATCTGAATTACCATCTTGTACTAAAATTGATACAAAACCTTGACACTCGCATGAAACTATTTGCGTGTAAAAATGGGCAATGGGATGCCTAAGAATCTATCCTGACAAAAAAATTATTTATAAATTCTGATTACAAGCATAATTATGGTTGAGAATAGGTCAGGTCAGACTTAAGTCTAGCCTAGGATAAAAAATTTAAGGTCTGAGTCTAGTATATGGTCTACTATATGTTTTTTTTTTGTCTAACATGATCTTTTTAAAAGTATGGCTTTACTTGAAAGTCTATTTAAAAGTTTGTTTTACATTAAGGCTTTAAACAATATATTTATCTATTTTTGAATAATAACACAATCTTTTATATACTATTTAGTCTATTTTCTAATAGATATGTATATATAAATCGATCTATAAGTTTTATGGATTTTTTAAATAGCCTAAATTTGACCTATTTAATTAAATAAACTTTTAAAAAAAATTTAAGCCTAATTTTTTTATTAGAAAATATATCAGACTATAAATTTATGTATAGATTTATGTAGGTGGATCTGACCTATTCTCATTTTTACATTTTGATCCTTGTATACTCTATGATGGACAAATAAACCAATAAAATGAAGGGTTAAATATACGATGCCCCCCTGCCACTAGGGCGAGTTTTGATTTTGCCCCCCTGAAATTTTTTTTTTGTAAACTGCCCCCTATAAAACACAGATTCTGTTTTCAGAAGCCCCTATCCTCTGTTTGGCTGACTGGACGTGGGGATCTGGCTGACTTGGCATTTGAAGTCCTTGTTTGGCTGACTGGACTTGCTTACTTCTTGTATAAGATGTTTAATAAGCAAAAATCAATTAAAATTTTTGCAACAACCAAGGATCGAACCCACCTACTATGATATTAATGAGCAACTACTCAACCAACTGAGCTATGCGTTTTCGTTCAAACTAAATATTTTTTATTTGCTTTTCTTATTAATTGTTTAACTGAATAAATACTGAACATATTAATTACTAAATTTTTTATAAACTATTAATATATATACTTTTATATAAAATATATTTATATAAAACTGTACATATAAAATGAAATTTTTTAAAAAAAAAACTGTACATATAAAATGATTTATATAATATATATTAGAATCATTATAAAAAACTGTACATATAAAAAAACTATACATATTAATTTATAATTTTGTTCTATAAAAATATATATATAAATGATTTATAACACAATTAATTTAACACAATTAATTTTTATATATAACGTTTTATATTAATATACTAACTTTTATATATAACGTTTTAATATACTAACTTTTATATGTTAAACGTTTTAATATATATACTTTTATATAAAATATATTTATATTAAAACTGTACATATAAAATGAATTTTTTTAAAAAAAAAAACTGTACATATAAAATGATTTATATAATATATATTAGAATCATTATAAAAAACTGTACATATAAAAAAACTATATATTATAAAACTGTACATAATTTAATATATACTAACAAAATAAATAAACTATACATATTAAAAAAACTGTACATATACTAACAAAATGTACATATAAAAAAACTGTACACAATTAATATATATTAGAATCATTATAAACATATTTATTAAATAATATAATATTAATTTTATTAAATAATACTATGAAATAATACATTAACGTTTTTTTCAAAAACATTAATATATAAAATACATTTTTTATAATATATAAAGTACATTAATATATTAATGTTTTATAATATATTAATATTTTTTATAATATATAAAGTACATTTTTAATTATATATTAACGTTTTTTTATAATATATTAATGTTTTTAATATGTATAATTATTGTTTAGTTTTTTTTAATTATTAATTATTGTTCAGTTTTTTAACTATTAATTATTGTTAGTTTATATTTATATATTATATAAAATATTAATTAGGGTTAGTTTATAAAAATGATAGGTAAAACGTAAGTAATATATATTAAATTGATTTTGAAACGAAAAAAGTCAATAAAACGAAATGGTTTAGCTGGCTGGAGATGTTGGTTGGTAACCTTCAACTACCAGGTTCGAATCCTGGCTTTGACATAATTTTTGAATGTTTTTTGCCTTTAAAACATAGTATATAAGTCCAGTCAGCCAAACAAGGGATTCAAATGCCCAGTCAGCCAAATCCCCCACGTCCAGTCAGCCAAACAAGGGATAGGGGCTTCTGAAAACAGAATCTGTGTTTTATAGGGGGCAGTTTACAAAAAAAAAACTTCAGGGGGGCAAAATCAAAATTCGCCCTAGTGGCAGGGGGGCATCGTATATTTAACCCTAAAATGAACAATTGCATGTTTTGCTTGTCTAAAAATACTTATAAGTAAATAACAAATGTTTCAATTAAAACTTCTCCATATCACATTGTCTAACAAATACCTCACGGGTCACCACAATATATATTTTATTTTAATTAACCATTGTCTTAATTTGAGAGACAAAATTCTTATTTTAAATATAAATTTTTTTCTTTCTCCATCTTACGTTTCCTTTTTTTTCTTCTTCTTTTTGTATGATTATTTAATACAATTAAATTTATATGATTATTTGTTCATTTTATCATTAAGTAAATTATTTTAAATTTTGCATTTGTATCTAAATACATTTTATATCGCATCAAATAATTTTTTATTTCTCACGGGACATTATCAACGCAATATCTATTTTATTTTAATCAACAATTACCTTTATTTTTATTTGAAAGAAAAAATTTATTTTCAAAAGTTAAAATTTCATTTTTTTTTCATCCCATATGTTTTTTTTATACGGTTATTTATACAATTAAATTTATATAATTATTATTAATTTATAATTAAATAACTTAATTTAAATTACATGTGTCTAAATATATTTTATATAATAGTATCAAATTTATTCATTAGGAACACGGCACATGGATATCTTAACAGTTATCATTAAATTGTATAAGCAGTAACTAACTGCTTCGTATCTACTATAGGAAGTAGGAAACTGATGTAGGAAATTAGAATAATAAATATATGCCTGATGAAAAAAGAGATGAAGATATTGGGTTATTTGGAGACTTGGTTTGGGAGAATTTTTCAAGCACCTAAGATTCTGACACTCCCGTAATTTTTAATAATATAAAAAATATTCTTCTTAAAATATAATTAAAAAAGAGCAAACAAAAATTTGATAGTGCAAATGAAAAATACGGTATGCATAAAAAAATTTTGATAGTATTCTAAAATTCAGATATGTTTGATAATTTTGAGATTTTTTGAAAATTTTAATAGTTCATTTTTTATTTAAAAAACGAAATTAAAACTATTGTATTTTTCAAAAAGATAGGTAAAAAGTTGTAGATTTTTTAAAAATCTAATAGTATATTTGAAAATTTTGATAAAATTCATAGATTTTTTGAAAAATTCAATAAAAATTCAGATTTTTTAAAAATTTTAGTAAAAATTCATCGATTTTTGAAAAATCTAATAGTGTATTTGAAAAATTCAGATAAAAATTCATAGATTTTTGAAAATTCTAATAGTGTTTTTAAAAATATGATAAAAACTCTTGAAATTTCTCAAAAATCCAATAAAAAATCATAGATCCCCAAAAATCCAACAAAAACTCACAAAATTCTCTAAACATCCGGTAATAATTCAGAATTTTCCAAAAATCCGGAGAATGCAACATTTTTATAAAACGTAAAAAATCACAAAGACTATTATCATAAAAGCACTACAATTGGGGGCTATCTAAGTTTAAATATGGGGTGGTAGAAAAATTCTTGGTTTGGTTAGGAGAGACTAGACTATCAAATTCATAAGGCACTCTAATTCTCTATATCCTTCTCTTTTTAATTTCGAAATTATGTGAGTAATTTTTGTTGTAAGTAACTGCTGAAAGTTTTATGAGTAATTTTTGTTGTAAGTAACTGCTGAAAGTTTTATTTGTAAGAGCAGAATTATATTCAGTAAATTGATCTATAACATGTCAGTTCTATAATAGAACATCCAGGTTCTACATTTAATTGAGTTTCAGTCTAGGACAGAAGCAGGTTTGAAATGGCTGAATTCTTTTGGTGGAAGAAAAAGCATTAAAAGAACTATATTAAATTTCTAGTTGCTCCATGTAAATACAAAACATATTGATAGATACAAAGATAACTATTGAAACATGAAAGTTGCAGCGCAATATGGATTAACCTACACAGTTTGTTAGCGCCTTCTGTTACCAACAATAGCAAATACCTCTTGTTCCAAAATCTTATAAACTTCTTCTTGTTGTTTAACAATATTTGGAAATTTTTTTATAAAGGACTCATCCGGAAGCTCTTTGAACTTCCAATACTTGTCTTTTAGATCAGAGTTTTCCAAAGCAAATTGCATCAGAAAGGGTCTCACACGTCCACCGAGGCTTCTCAAATCATCCGTCAAAACTTTCAAACTCTTGTGAAACATTAAGATGACATAATTCCGTGCCAGCAATTGTTTACCGTCCTCAGGATACAGCAATCTACCTTTTGGAACCCAGTATCCCTGCAGCAATTGTGCATGTTGCTGCAGAAAACTCAGCAGTTTGTCGTCAGAGTATTCAGGAGCAAAGTGCTTGATATCACTAAAACGATGAAGCGGAGGGCCCTATGATAAAGATATTTGTTAGATATGTTAAGAAAAAAATACATGATAGACGGAATATTACTCTATTCGATTGTGAGGACATTACAAAATGAATTTAATTCAAATACACTTTCATTGTAAGGAGTTTTAACACTGACAATCAATCATAATTGTTAGATCATTACAAATGTTTGACTTTTATCATAATCACTCTTAAAGTTATACGCATGAATAGTTGTGATGTGCGGACAGTCTAAAACTTTTTACATTGGTGGTGCATGAAAATTAAACTCTCACAAAATACCAAAATTAGAAGTTTCTCTCTTTCTCTCTCCCTCCTTGATATTGCCATAACATGAGCATAAAACTTAGAGAGACATGAAAACGAAAAACCTTTTAATAAGTAATTTAAAACAAAAACTATCACCAACATAATTATTCTTATACATAAATTGTTAAAAATAAATAAATAACAATGACACGTTGCCCATAAACCTAGTTTCGGCTTACAAAATACAAATGTCTTTTGAACAGAGAACAGAAGTTTCAGTTTTTGGTATCTACTCAGGCACATCTTAATGATATTTTCTGAGAAATGTGCTAATACTAGCTTACCAGTGAAAACACACACATACAGAATGCATAGTTGAATCAGAGATGTAGAATATATGCCAAGTGAGAATATATATATATATATATATATATATATATATATATATATATATATATATATATATATATATATATATATATATATATATATATATATATATATTTGGATGCAATCAACAATAGACAAGCACAAATAGCAAGATGCAGAATGTTGTTGGCTATAAATGCCCCTTTTAAACAATAAGATATCTAGGTCAGACTAAGAATGCTACAAACCTCAATAAGCAATGTCTCAAGACGTTTTTCCACCGGCAATGATAGAAGAAACCTGAGCAAAATCAATGTAGCAACATAAGAAAAATAGAGACCAGATCAAGGAGGGGAATAATACAACAAAAAAGAACAGAGAGATGGACCCAATTGCAAGTACAACAGAAAGATGACAAATTTTTAATAACTAGGATAGGATGCATAGATACGGGTACAGTACCGTGTACCCCCAAAATAACTTTCTTTAAATAATATAACATTAGAGCAAAAATGTTCAAGTCACAACAAAAATCCTCACAATAAAAATTTTAAAAGTCAAACACTAAGTTTGGTTACAAGAACAAAACTCAAATGCACAAATAATATTATATCAATATGTGAGAAAGACATTACCTTTTAGAAGGACCTTTAGCTAGAGTTTTGCTGCTCACTCCAGGACAAAGTGTAGCAATGTAGTCATACCTTGAACCATTCAAACATTCACATGCATGATAAATTAACATATTCATATAAAGAGAGTACAACGTAATAAAAAGGACATATTCTTACGTGTTCATTTCAAAGTTTATGGGAGAACTTTCGTGTGCCACCATTTGCTGAAAATATCTAGACGGGATATCACTCTTGCAACCATGGTACTTAAGAGGAACCCAACACTGCACACGATAGAGATAAAGACTAATTAAAAGAAGGAAAATAAGAAGTTAAAACAAAAGAGTTCCTATTTGCTTTTGTAAAATATTTCCAATTTTCATTTTCTAAAAGTCATATTCATTTTAAATTGCTTAAAAGGAGATGGAAGACTCCTTTAGTGAACAATTGTGATAGAGAGAAGATGGAAGACATGCTACGAAGAATGCATTTTCAGAAACTGAAAACAATATTGACATTTTCGAAGTTTCTGAAAATGCTAGATCAGCTTTACAAAAACGGTAATAGAAAATGGTGAGAAAAATAGTGGATTGATATTCTCTTATGTTTATAATATGAAGTAAATATGAAATCTGGAAACATGAGAAATAAACAGAGCGTAAAATTCTAAGCAAACAAAATCACCATTGAAAATTCAAGGCTAATAATGGAAGAGGAATGCTAGGGACACTCACTTTTCAACACTCTCAAACACTTATTTTCTTATTGGTTGAAACATGTGTGAGTCCCTCATTTTGGAAATAGGTCCCACATAAAGTGATGGGACCCATCATGCTGCATTTTAATTTCAAATGAGAGAATAGCTGAGTTTGGTAGTATATATCTCCCTTGTTCTTATAGACTAAAATTAAAGTGTTTCTTCTCCAATCATCTGACATTTGTTTTGATCTCATAATTTCGTTCAAGAGTTTGGTGAGCCACTCAATACCTACTACACTCGATAAAGTTAAACAAGGTCCCACTCTTAATCATCATCTTGTGTAAATATTTTGAGTTATTCACATCATCCAGCTCATGTCTCAACCCCTTCTTCCGTTGTCGGCCCACCTAATATTCCAGTTGACTTACATACTACTCTCAATAAAGGTAAATGTTCCACTCTTGATCATCATCTCATTTACAACATTTTTAGTTGCCGTCAGTTACATTATTCCCTCGATGTCTTCGTTCTTTATCATCAGATACCATTCCTAAGAATATTTATATTTAGGAAGCACTATCTTATCTAGAATGAATGACAAACAATCATTGATGAGATGTTCGCCTTATTTTAATAATACATAATTAGTGTTCTGCCTTCTGGAAAATCTATAGGTGGGTGTTTTGTTTGGAAGTTTGGAGGAAAAGAAATGGGAGAGGAAAAGGAAGACTACTAGTAAACATATCCAGTTCAGAAATAACATTAAATACCATGATCACTTAAAACTATAGCATAACATAATTATGACCAACATCGCCTAGATGTAAATTACATTGATGTTTTAACAACTGTTATACCTGATCATCGTCACTCTTTTGCTCAGTTGAAGAACCCATTGGCTTATTCTGCAACAAAGAAACAAAATCAATTAGCTAATTGGATGCCCAGTATGTGTTGATAGATTGTAGATAAACAACAACAAAAGTCATTTCCCCAGGTTGGGTCGGCTCCGCAAATCAATCTAAGGCATAATATCACAGCATTCAATAGGCTTGAAGAAAACAACAACTTGCTAGATAATTTCAAGATTAACTAAATGCCAATGCGCCTGCAAAAATTACAACTCCTGAAGCTTATATTTGTGCAGTCTTTTCTAGTTAGTTGACACAAACACAATACCTGCTTCTTTGACGGAGCAGCATCCTTCTTTTCTGAGCCACCAGAATCAAGATAATGTCGTGATGGTCGGAGCTGCACAACTGCATGAACTGGATGAAGATGCAACTGCAACCAAGACAGAGGCAGTTAACCTAACAAACTTTCCCATGCTAAAAATCAAAGGAAGTATCACTGTGATGTAATTCATAAATCTCTCATGTTATCAAAAGAAACAAAAAGTCAAAAATCACAAAATTGAAGATAATTACAGTGGGTCTGAACTCTGAAATATTCTAAACAAGCTGCTTGAGTATCAGTGGTAAAACCCATGAAACCCTCAAGTTATCAGAATGTCAGAAGAGAAAAGTAGACATGAGACATAAATGAATCACAAAGTTGCGGATAACAGACATATGATGCTCTTAGTTCTGAAGTATTTTAAAGGCTACATGTAATTATAAATAAGTCGATAAGCGAATGTAAGTCAAGCTAGTTGGGTTGTTTGTGTGAGAATCTAACACATATAACCTATTTTCTTTCGAAGACGACTTTCCATTGTTTTCTTTCTACTTTTTATTTTATGTTTTGAGGAGTTGTTTCTTGTAGGACAAATATCAAAGAATGCTCACTCTCCCCATAAACCTAAAGTGCTCCTTTAGGCTCAGAGCTCCTTCGATTCAAATATAGATACTCTCTTAATTGATAATTGTATATTAATCATCAAAATTCAAACGCCTCTGAGCATTAACATTAAACGCTATTTACAGGCTCAATAAAGCGAACAGCCTAATATATATTCCTGATCTAAGTCTGAATAAGATAATCCAAACTATACTAAACAATCCCAAATTGAAAACAGAAAATCGCATAATAAGGCATGATTGTCTTTCAAGCTTCCTCATTTTGCCCATTTTCATAACTCACTGAAACATACCTAGAGACACACTTATAGCTGGATTAGGATTTCAATGAGGTTTTCATTAAGGAAAATATTAATTAATTGCTCCTTCTTCAGCTAAACAGCTGAACAGATATAACTAATCCTCACAAGCATTTTTCTAAAACTCGCCTTTTCCAAATTTAGTTATTGAAGAATTAAATGTTCAATAAGTAGTATAACAGTCATCCACATTCCACATGATGAGGGCATACATAACACAATGTATCAGATAATATACCACTTTGAAACAAAACTAGACGTTACAGAATAAAATAAGACACAAGTACCTTATCTCCCATAAGAAGCCCAACAGCACAGCCATTTACAGGAGGTGGCTTCCACGTAGTTGATAGAGTCTGCAGAGAATTAAAAATATAGTAGCAAATCACAAGTTACAGTATGTAATACTTTTCTGAGACTACTTCATAGATAAAGCACACAACTGTGCGCATTCAACTCTGAATCATGTATATCAAAAGCCTGTCCAGCAATTCAATGAACGAAGAGAAGGAGAGTATTTAGAAATATAATGAAAAATTAGAAACAAAGAATACACAACAACATCAATAACAGCAGGGCAAGTGTGCAACTAAGCATTACCCCACTAGGGGATTAATGACATGAATCAAAGTTTGAACAATGTATTGGGGTCTATAAAATTAGCAATGTTGATTGTCGAGCATTAGTTATTTGCCATGCAAGATTTTCAACAAAAACATTATTTTTCTCCTCTACTTGTTTGCACTATTTCAAGAAACAATATACATTTTCAGAGCAAAGCAGCATGTTTGCTGCTTGTGAATGGTAAGTTTTCCACCGGATGTAAAATTTCAGTGCACATGATCCAATCAAACACATAATACAAATCAAATTTAACAATTGAATCGCAACAAAAAAATATAGGTAAAGAAAACATCATCCTAAACCTATGCACATTGTACAAGATAGTGAAATTACCTCCTTTGTGTATTTGAGTTTGTCGGAAAAATCACTATCAATGTTACTTGACTCCAAATCAACAGATAAATCGACCTCAACTTCTGAACTTTCAGGTTTCAATCTAACCTACACAATCAAAAACACAATAATTAGTCAACATAATTAACAAATATTATTCAAAAAAATGAAAAAGTTAAGAAACTCGCCTCTTCACATAGCTCATCAAGTTCATATGGACGCCAAGAAGGTCTCAAAGGAAACTGCATAACATACAACTAAACAACAACCAAAATATAAATCAGACAACCGATTTAAAAGTGTGTAATCCATTATACAACATTCATAAGCAGTAACAAACCTTAGTGCCACCATTGATAGAAGGTGAGAAGTATACATCAATTTCGCGAACAACTACGTCCTCTCCTCCGTCCTCCTCCATTGGATTGGCATGTGTTAAATCCTCTTGAATATCAGCCTCGGTCATTTCTATATCCATGGAATCCAATTTCGCTTCACATTGTTCAGATTTGGGAACGAGTACCTGTTCAGTTTTAGGGTTGAGTTTGGAAGCTTTTGGCGCGAATCTTGAGACTCGTGAAGTGGCTTTGATCGGCGCTTCTACGTCGTCGAAATCCATAACAAACCTTTTTATGCTAGTGGTTCTTTTACTGATGAGAAAACAAGTGAGTGTTCAATTCGAGAAGAGAATATGACGGTAAACGAGAGTGGAAAAATTTAGGAGAAACTAAATGGCGTACCTGATCGCAAGGTTAGGGCATACTGACGGTGATAGCCGGTAATGGATTAAGGATAGATGGCAGTTTTATACACAGCGAGAAACAAGGCGGAATAACGGCATGCTGAGTTTGGGCTTTGCGCTGGAGTACTCTGTCTGGTTAAATTCAGCGGGAAAAAAAATAAGAATCAATTAAATATAGCTTTTTTTTAGAATTTTTTTTTTATAGGCAATGTTAATTTATATTAAAACTGAGTATAAGGAGTACTCAAACCCATTAGACCACCAAAAAAGCAATCAAGATCTTACAAATTGATGAAATTTAAAGGAGTTTGAAATCAATTATAAATAGAAGAACACCTTCGACCTCCCGAACCGATCGCTTGCCAAATCCACGAAACCACTTTAATACTTGACACGACATCCACTAGAACACAAGCCTCTTCCTTGAAGAGAAGGTTGTCTCTTGTGTTCTATATAATCCAAATCGTTGCCAACCATATTAAACAAGTTTTCTTCTTCTTAATTTTTCCCTTAAGAGCTTGTAGAAATTGTTCCAAATGTTGAATTCCTGCCCAATTGGCCTGCACCTGAATATCTAACCACATGCATATATTGCTCCTGACATTTTTGGAAAAGGAACATAAAAATAACAAATGGTTTAGATCTTCCAACTTTACACCGAAAAATACACACAATTTGTCTTGATCATTATGAATTATACCTCTCTTTGCCGATTGTGCTTTTGAAGGCAATCTATCTAGTACCACTCTCCACCCAAACACCTTAAGTTTTGATGAAATTTCTGTTCTCCTGTTCAGGGCAAGTAAGTCATTCGAATCCACAACCTCTACAGCTTGTCTGTCGCGAAGAGAAGAATAACAACTTTTTACGGAGAAAACTCCATCAGCATTTGACTACCATTTGAGAGAGTCGCACATCGCGCCCATTGAGTTAACATTTGCCAAGAGTTCCACTAACTCCAAAGCTTCCAGCGTTACTACTGGATTTTCCAGCAAAACATCTCATGGAATGTCAAAGTCCCATTGCCAAACCTCTTCCTGTCAGTACCCCATCTCACATATCATTCCGTTAGGACGCCGCGACAAATTGAACAGAGAGGGAAACAATTATCTCACAGTAGAACCCCCAGCCATCTTCCATACAAAAATGGGATACCATTTCCCTTTCCCAATACAAAATTGATGTTACCTGCAAAACAATCAAATACATTAGTTTTGAGCGAACTAGCCGCACATAAATACTTCCACCACAAACATAATAGACTCATAGGCCATAATGTTGGGAATTGCCAGGAAAGTTAGCAAGATGTGGACAAGGAAATCATAGGCAGGAAAGTATAAAAGTCTATGTTGAGAAACAAAATGAAGAGAAAAACAATAGTCCATTAGAAAAGAATTACGCCTCTCTAGTTAATGAATGGACCTATAGGAACCTTTATTCCTCTTAGTACAAAATTGGATCATCGGGTTGAAAGATCTTCAAAGGACTTTCCCCTTACTTAGGTGCTTCAGTATGATAAAGAGGTTCCTCCAAAGGTCTTGGTTGTTTTCTCTGCTCATCAAAGGGATGTCTCTAATGGATTGCTTGCAATGCAAGATACATCTTTGACTTAAGGAAACTTAGTTGAAAATCTTAATAAGGATGATGCTCTAGCATCTAATGGCTCAAAATTTGTTGATGCAACACAAATGAAAAATGAGTTAGATGATCATGCATAAAACACACATCCAAAAAATGTCAACTCTGACATGGAATTTCTTAAGCAATCATGGGCTAGTATGGCCGAGGAATTAAATAAGAATGATGATATAAACCATAATTTCCAACTGGCGTTCTCAAATCAATCTAATAAAAAGACAAGATCAATGCAAAAGCCTAAAAAGACTATATTAAAAAGACTATACCAAGCACCAGAACAGGGTGTTGAGATATTAGATATAATTCAAGTTAAATAATTTAAGCTCAAATATAATTGAGTTTGTTAGCCTTCTTAGGGTACAAGTTAATTGTATATAAATAGACATAGTTTGTAATTCATTTTGTAAATTCAATTCAATAATATTAATTCTTATTTTTCTTATTCTCTCTATTATTCTCTCCTCATTAAAAGTGTCTGACGCACTAACAAATTGGTTTCTAGAGCTTTCGGTTCGTGTTTTTGATTGTGTTTTCAAGAACTTCACGTTAGTGGTCGTGTTTTCTGAGAACGTGAATCAATCGCTACAAAGATGAATGGTACCAACGGAATTCCGAATTCTCTTCCAATTCTTGACAGCAAAAATTGGAATAGATGGAGCAAGCAGATGAAGTCCTTGTGTTGATTTTCATGAAACCCTAGAAGTGGTCGAAAACGGCGTTCCTGAGCTTGTTTGGAATGCAACCGACGTGCAGAAAAAATGCACACCTGAAGGCGAAGAAGAAAGATTGCAAGGCTGCATATTGTATTCAATCGGCAGTAGATTCGACGAATTTCAGCAAGATCTTTCATGCTGATCGGCGAAGAAGGCATGAATATTCTTGTCAAGTACTGTGAAGAATGTGAGAAAGTCAAAGTTGTCAAATTGCAAACTTTGCCACGACAGTATGAATTACTGCAGATGGGAGAAGATGAAAAGATTGTAGGATATGTTTCAAATGTGCAGAATCTCGTCCATCTCATGAAGGACTCTGGTGAAACCATAACTGATAATATGATAGTTGAGAAAGCAACGCGTACATTGATCTCTCACTTTGATCACGTTATCATAGTTATTTAAGAATCCAACAATCTTGAAAACCTAAAATTAGAAGATTTGGTTAGTTCGTTGGAGGCGCATGAGATTAGGATTATCGAAAGGAAATGGGTTAAAGATTCGATATAAGCAGTGCAGGCTAAGGCATAGAAGAAGGGTGGTGGTTCTAACAAATTCAAAGGTAAAATCGACAAGACTAGGGCAAGAAGTCTTGGTCGAATCCTAACAAGAGTAAGGTTGATGATAGGGTTTTTGAATCCTCAAAAAGAGGAGGAGGAATCTACCAGAAAGACAAATAAGATAAGAAAAGGTGTGCAGTGTTATAACTGTCAAAAGTGGGGTCACTTAACTAAGAATTGTTGGTACATGAAAGACAAGGGATTGACAAAAGGCAAGGACAAATGAGTGAATATTACTATACTTATGTTACTTATTAAAGGACAAAATTGTCACTTCAAATCAATATTTTAAAAATCGAACCGGAGAATGAAGCAGCAAAGTGTGCGGATCAAGGTTCAATCGATTAAACCATGGTCGAATCACATATTAAATTTAAACTAAAAATTAAATAAATATATTATTAAACATCATTTATCCCACGTCCACAAACACTACATTATTGTTTATCCTTCTATTTGCATTTACATTGTCTTATGTATTCCAATTTTATTTTTTAACTTCCATCGATATAATTTTAATTGTTTGTTATAATCAATTTTTTAGATTAAAAAAAAACAAGAGAAGTAAAACATACAAATTAAATTTGATTTTGTGAACCATCTAGTTCAACAAAATCGATCTCGATTATATGATTATTTCAATTTTGGGTTAAATATACAAACCCCTTGTAATGTTAGCGAGATTAGGTTTTAGCCCCTGTAAAAAAAAAATTGATCCCCCCTTAACTTATGTAGATTCCTTCACCAGAGCCCCTATTTGCCACTCGTGGATCCAGATTCTCCCTTATTTTCCAATGTGGAATTTTTGTTCTAAATTTGTACACCATGGCATTTCCAACGTGTCTCCCAGGGTTCCTTTTCACGTTAGAGCCTCCATTTTTAGGGTTCCTCTTTCCCTTTCCTTCGCCGCATCGTCCCCCTTCGCCACCTACCATTTTTGTCGCCCAGTTTTAATACAGAACGCAAATCATCATCTGTTGGAAATTCGGTTGGACGATTTCTGCCCACTCGTGGTTGTAACGAGGCAATGAAGATGTTTGTATCAAACACCATTGATAACCCTAAACGAAAATACTGGAAATGCAAAAACTCTTTGGTAAGTGTTCGTATCAACTTCTTATTTTGTAGTTATTTCTTCTTTTGTTTTATTCAAATTTATGTGATAACAATTTATGCAGACTGGTTATGGTATGATCTTGTGGGATGATGAGCTGGGTGAATTCAAGAGGACTGGGTTGATTCAATGCAGATGCTATAAAATGACGAAAGATGTTCTGAAGGAAATTTTGACGGAGACTGTTAATGATAATTGGGGAGTACACACAAGTTATGAGAAGACAATGAGATTGAACAAAAAACTTGCAATGGAGAAGAAGAGGAGCTATAACATGATGGTTGCACTTGCTATATCTTGGATGTTTTTTTCACTAATTTATAAGTATATGTAATTTAGGTTAAGGAAGTGTATCTTGTTTATAGTTGAATAAGATTGTGTAATTTAGGTGTATCTTGTTTGATCAGTTTGAATGGAAAGTGTTTCTTGTTTTGGTTGAATAGAAAGTATGTTGTTTAAATTTCTTTATATTCAATTGAAATCATTGTTTAGGATTACTTGGGTGTATCTTGTTTTGACAACATCAAACGAAGGAAACATATACAGCTATATAAGTTCAAACAACATCGAATGAAGGAAAAATAGATAACATTGCACTAAATATTATAGGTCTATTACGTAAGATACTATTCCACTACATGTCATAGGTATGTTCCAACATAATCAAGTCAAAGACATAAGATTCCATTACATAGAGATGCCATTACATGTTAGAGGTCATCACAAAAAAAAGAGGTTGCCACAAAATAAGTTACACAAACACAAAATAAGAAGTTTCTGGCAGTTACACAAAATAAAACACATGAGCACTACTTAATCAATTTTTGATCTTTTTATTCTTCCATTTCTTCAAAGACTTAGTGGACACTCCCAGGGTAGAGTCATGAGCACTTGATGTTTCTGCAAACCCTGTTATGGTAATTGGTTGGTCAACTGAACCTGGACCTGTAATAGGCTTCTTGAACCAGTTCAATTTAACTCTTTCACTCCTACTTATTTTTAATCCATGGGGAGGTTTGTTTGCCTTCCTTTTTTTGGGCTGAGGTTGACTTGTGTCTACAACACATGGCTGAGTTTGACTCTGCACAACTTCTTCATGAATGTTATCAGTCTGCTCATTAGTTGGCTCCACATTTTGAACATTAGTTGGCTCCACATTTTAAACATTTGTTGGCTGAGACTGTGCATCAGTTGGCTCCTCTGCAACTATGGCCTTCTTCCGAGCTTTTACCTTTCTCTACACAACAGTCATAATAAATTAGACATTGAATAGACATAGAAATCAACCTTAAATAGACATTACAAATCTTACCTTTCTTTTGAGTGCAGCAGGGTCCCGAGTGAGACTCATGCATGTCAAAACATTATGTCCAAACTGATCACATTTAGTACATTTGTATGCAACCCCAGGTCTTCTTTTCCTAGCACATTCCTCACCATTTCTCAAATCCTCACCTTTCTAACATAAGCATCTTCTTCACATTTCTTGTTAGGCATTGTCAAAAGTCCTGAAACTACCCCCTCTTCTCTTATTGACAAGGTTACATCAATCCCTTCAAATCCATCTAAAAGTGTAGTGGATCTTTCGTCTTCACTATCATCCAAACCTTCAACCACTTGATCTCTTAATTCATCTACATCAGTCACTCAATTCACACAAGCAGGTTCCCTAACATGCATTTCTATGTTTTCAACACCATGTTCTATAAATAAGTCTCCATCAATACCCATTAAACAGAAATATGAAGCAAAATCATAGCAGCAGTCATAGTTTCTAATCGAAAAAAACCCTCTTGTATTTCCAAAATCTTTGTCCATACCCTATAGCTCCCTTTCCTGTACCCAACGTATTCACTAACTTGTCAACAATGTCCATTGTCCAGTTTTCTATGTGTAACCCAGACACAATTGAATCAACCCCCTCTATAGATTATCTCATCACTGTTTAACCTAATAAACTCACCCCATGGTGAAAAATCACGTTAAAGTGTTGCACATCGTGCGTTTAAACATTCAAATAAAAAAACCCTAACAGAAGAAAAGCGAAGAAGATGGTGGGGATGAAGAAGATGAAGTCATTCACGAAGAAGAAGAACTTGATTTCCATTTACCTCAGACATCGTTGCCATCGTTGCCTTTGTTACGCCGTCGTCTCTTACACAGAGCAGTCGTCACTAGCTACAGCTGCCGTCGTCCAAGTTACTAACAATGGATTCTGATTTTGGAAAACTAACCCTAATTTTTACAAGGGGTTAAAAAAGAATGAATTTAACCTATGCCAACGTGTCATCTCATTTTTTACATTCCATGCCACATATTACAATTCCTAATTCCACATATACATTTTCATTTAATTAAATAAAATCTGACTGAACAAGTGGCAGCTGGGGGTGTTTTCACATGGAATCTACGCAAGTTAGGGAGTCATAAAAAAAAAACTTTGCCAGGGGTTAAAATCAAATCTCGCTAATATTATATGAGATTTATGTATTTAACCCTTCAATTTTTTACCGTCAAAACTGTTTTATCTCAATTTTATAAAACTAGAAATTTGTTGATCTAAACCGAACCGAATTATAGACTATTTGTTGATCTAAACCGAACTGAATTATAAACTACGGTTCAACATTGAGCTTGTTCAACCGGATGATTCGATCTAGTTTTTAAAACATTGCCAACTTGGATGCCAAGGAAAAATTAAAAAAAAAACTATATTTATTTGATTCTTATATTTATTTTTCGCTCAGTTGAACCAAACCAGTAGTATATTACAGCGCCGGGCGAAGCCCAAACTCAGCAAGCCGTTATTCCGCCTTGTTTCTCGCTGTGTACAAGCGTAAAACTGCCTTCTACCCTTAAACCTTAACCAGTTATCACCGTCAGCACGCCTTAACCTTGCGATCAGGTACGCTATTTAATTTCTCCTAATTTTTCTACTCTTTTTGCCGCCATATTCTCTTCTCATATCGAACACTATCTTGTTTTGTTATCAGTTAAAGAATCCCTAGCATAAAGTCTGTTATGGATTTCGACGACATAGAAGCGCCGATCAAAGCCACTTCTCGCGTCTCAAGATTCGCGCCAAAAGCTTCCAAACTCAAACCTAAAACCGAACCACCACTCGTTCCCAAATCCGAACCACCCTCATTCCCCTCCACCAAAGTTGAGCCACCAGAAATTGACTCAACTGCCAAACCTAATGGCACCAAAACTGCCGCGCCGACTAATGGCACTGTCAAAATTGACGCTGAATCGAAGCCGGAAGCAAAATTGGATTCCATGGATGTAGAAATGGCAGAGGCTGAAGTTCAAGAGGATTCAACACATGCCAATCCAATGGAGGAAGACGAAGAGGAGGACCCTGTTGTTCGCGAAATTGATGTATACTTCTCACCTTCCATCAATGGCGGCACTAAGGTTTGTTACTGCTTATGCATGTTGTATAATGGATTGCACACTTTTACATCAGTAGTCTGATTTATATTTTGGTTGTTTTTTAGTTGTATGTTATGCAATTTCCTTTGAGACCTTCTTGGCGACCTTACGAATTCGATGAACGATGTGAAGAGGTGAGTTTATTCTTATTATTATTTTTGAATAATTTTTGTTAATTATGTTGACTAATTATTGTGTTTTTGATTGTGTAGGTTAGATTGAAACCTGAAAGTTCAGAAGTAGAGGTCGATTTATCTGTTGATTTGGAGTCAAGTAACATTGATAGTGATTTTTCCGAAAAACTCAAATACACGAAGGAGGTATTTTCACTATCTAGTACAATGTGCTATAAAAGCTAACTCACTAATTGCTGCCAAGATAAACAAGATGGCGTTTGTGTTTACATGTTGTATGTTTTAATAATTAAATAACTGTAATTGACAAAGAAGGCTCCATGTTCATTGGCATTGCACTTAGGGGTCAATAACTGTATTTCTTTTGTGTATTTTGATGAGAGTGATTGCAGGCGTCTTGTTGACTAACTCAGTGAATTATGCTCCAGATAATATATGCATCTTTGAAAAAGGTCTTACTTTTGCTAGCTTTTGTAAAAATATGATATGGGTTGTAGCATTTGAGAAAGAAGAAGAGATGATATGGGATGTAGCACCAGCAAAAGAAGAAGACACCAACTTAAATCTTGAATTATTGATTAAGATTAGGATTATTTCATCATTTTGAAATTCTACTATTAATTAGGATTTTCTGATTAGGATTTCTCTATCTCTTTAATTTGATAAGATCGTGCATGACAAAATCCCTTTCTATGAAAATTTGCTCTATCTCTTTTAACTTGATAAGATCCTGCATAACATGATCCTTTCCTGTGAAAGTTTGATTAAGATATCTTAATTACCTGTTGCCTTTATATGGGTAGTTTGATGATGGAATAAACAAGCAAGAAATCTAGTTTTAGGAAAATTTGTGTTTGTCAAGGAGGACTCTCACGGATAACTCTACTTCTCACTCTTACCATAGGTTGAAAGAAAGATACCACCATGTCTAGACCTGTAATTGATCCCACAAGATGGTTCTTAAAAGAATATTTAACACTTAAAAAAAGGCGAGACCCTAGATCAGAATTAGGCCATTAGCATAAATTATTTACTACAATTGACATACTTTTTAACCAGTTGACAAGTATGTTAGTTGTAGTGCGTCATCATTTACTTTCTGTTTCTGAGCATAGGTTTAGGACGATGTTTTCTTAACCTATATATATATATTTTTTATTGCGATTCAATTGTCAAATTTGATGTGTATTATGTGTTTGATTGAATGTACGATGAAATTTTAGGTCTGGTGGAAAACTTACTCCATTCACAAGCAGCAAATATGCTGCTTTGCTCTGAAAAAGCATATTGTTTCTTGAAATATTGCAAACAAGTAGAGGAGAAAAATTGATTTTTTGTTTTTAAAAAGCTTGCATGGAAAATTACTAATGCTCGACAATCAGCATATGTACATGAAACTGTGTCAAATCTTTATGACTTGAATTAATGATACAACTGTGCTAATTTTACAGACCCCAATACATTGTTCAAACTTTGATTCATGTCGTTAATCCCATCTAGTGTGGTAATGCTCGGTTGCACACTTACCCTGTTGTTGTTGTGTATTGTTTGTTTCTAATTTTTCATTATATTTTCTAAATATTCTCCTTCTCTTCTTTATTGAATTGCTGGACAGACTTTTGATCTATATGATTCAGAGTTCAACGCAAACAGTTGTGTGCTCTATCTATGAAGTTGTCTCAGAAAAGTATTATATATTGTAACTTATGTATTTGCTACTATATTTTTTATTCTCTCCAGACTCTATCAACTACATGGAAACCAGCTCCAGCTAATGGCTGTGCCGTTGGGCTTCTTATGGGAGATAAGGTATTTGTGTCTCATTCTAGTCTGTAATGTCTATTTTTGTTCCAAAGTGGTATATCATCTGATCATTGTGTTAGGCGTGCCATCATCATGTGGAAGACTGTTATACTATTTATTGAACATTTAATTCTTCAATAACTAATTTGGAACATGCGAGAGTTTTGGAAAAATGCTTGTGAGAATTGGTTATATCTTATTCAGATTTTTAGCTGAAGGAGCAATTAATTAATATTATCCTTAATGAAAAGCTCATTGAAATGGCAATCCAGCTATAAGTGTGTCTCTAGGTATGTTTTAGTGAGTTCTGAAAATGGGGAAAATGTGAAAATGGGGAAAATGAGGAAGATTGAATTACAATCATGCCTTGAAATCAACCTCCTCTGGAGATGTAGATTCTTTTAGGATTTTTAATTTCATGATTTAGGTTTTCAATTTGGGATTATTTTATCGTTATTATGGTGTTTATCTATTTTAGTATAGTTTGGATTATCTTATTCAGGCTTAAATCAGGAATACGTATTGCGCTGTTCGCTTTATTGAGCCTGTAAATAGACGTTTAAATGTTCAGAGGCATTTGAATTTTGATGATTAATATACAATTATCAATTAAGAGAGTATCTATATTTGAATCAAAGGAGCCCTGAGCTTAAAGGAGCACTTTAGGTTTATGGAGAGAGTGAGCATTCTTTGATATTTGTCCTACAAGAAACAACTCCTCAAAACATAAAATAAAAAGTAGAAAGAAAACAATGGAAAGTCGTCTTAGAAGGAAAATAGGTTATATGTGTTAGATTCTCACACAAACAATCCAACTAGCTTGACTTACTTTCGCTTATCGACTTATTTATAATTATATGTAGCCTTTAAAATACTTCAGGACTGAGAGCATCATATGTCTGTTATCTGCAATTTCGTGATTCATTTATGTCTCATGTCTACTTTTCTCTTCTGACATTCTGATAACTTGAGGGTTTCATGGTTTTACCATTGTGATACTCAAGTAGCTTGTTTAGAATATTTCAGAGTTCAGAGTTCAGACCCACTGTAATTATCTTCAATTTTGTGATTTTTGACTTCTTATTTCTTTTGATAACATGAGAGATTTATGAATTACATCACAGTGATACTTCCTTTGATTTTTAGTATGGGAAAGTTTGTAAGATTGACTGCCTCTGTCTTGGTTGCAGTTGCACCTTCACCCAGTTCATGCAGTTGTGCAGCTCCGACCATCACGACATTATCTTGATTCTGGTGGCTCAGAAAAGAAGGATGCTGCTCCGTCAAAGAAGCAGGTATTGTGTTTGTTACAACTTACAACTGACTAGAAAAGACTGCACAAATATAAGCTTCAGGAATTGTTATTTTTGCTGGCTGGCATTGACATTTTGTTAATCTTGAAATTATCTATCAACTTGTTTTTTTTCAAGCCTATCGAATGCTGTGATATTATGCCTTCGATTGATTCGCGGAGCCGACCCAACTTCGGGAAAAGGCTTTTGTTGTTGTTTATCTACAATCTGTCAACACATATTGGGCATCCAATTATCTAATTGATTTTGTTTCTTTGTTGCAGAATAAACAGATGAATTCTTCAACTGAGCAAAAGAGTGACGATGATCAGGTATAACAGTGGTTAAAACATCAATGTAACATCTAGCCATTTTTGGTCATAATGGGATTATGCTATATTTATAAATGATCAATGTATTTAATATTATTTCTGAACTGGATATGTTTACTAGCAGTCTTCCTTTTCCTCTTCCTCTCTCCCCCGTCCCTTTTCCTCCAAACTTCTAAGCAAAGCACCCACCTGTAGACTTTCCAGAAGGCAGAACACTGATTATGTATTATTAAAATAAGAGGAACATGTCATCAATCATTTCTTGTCATCATCCTATGTAAGATAGTTCTTCCTAAATATTCTTAAGAATGATATCTGATGATAAAGCAGAAACGACGACATTGTGGGAATAATATAACTGTAGGTAGCTAAAAAAGGTTGTAAACGAGATAATGATCAAGAGTGGAACATTTACCTATATTGAGAGTAGTAGGTAGTCAACTGGAATGTTAGGTGGGTCGACAATGGGAGAAGGGGTTGAAACGTGAGTTGGATGATGTGAATAACTCCAAAATTGTACACAAAATGATGATTAAGAGTGGAACATTTAACTTTATTGAGTGTAGTAGATATTGAGTGGCTCACCAAACTCTTTAACGAAATTATGAGGTCAAAGCGAATGCTGGATGATTGGAAAAGAAACACGATAGTTCCAATCTATATGAACAAGTGAGATAAACAAAATTGTGCAAATTTTAAGAAAATTAAATTTATAACTCATATCATAAAATTATGGGAAAAAGTGATTGAACGGAGACTAAGAAAAGAGGCTCAAATTACTTATAATCAATCTGGTTTTATGCTTGGGAGGTCGACCATAAAAGCTATCTATTTACTACGACATGTGATAGAGCAGTATCAAGTGGATTAACAAGACTTGCACTTAATTCTTACTGACTTAGTTAACTTAGAGAAGACGTATGATAGAGTGCCTAGAGAGATTTTGTAGAAAGTCATAGAAAAGAAATGAGTTAGGATTGCCTATATTCGAGCTAACCAAGATATGTATGAGGAGGTATCTACTGGTGTGCGGGCAGAGTGTGGAGAGACGGGCGATTTTCGCATAACAGTTGTATTGCACTAAGGTTCTATATCTAAAACCCTATCTTTTTACTTTATTTTTTGATGTACTCATGGAACACATCCAAAAACTAGCACCGAGGACGAGGTGTATGCTTTTTACAGATGATATAAACCTATTTGGAGAGTTGAAGGAGGGTTTAAATGAGAGAGGTTAGAGATTTAGAGACGGGCCTTCTATATATAAACCTAAAGAAGAAAAAAGAAGAGAAAAGAAAGAAAGAAGAGGAAAAGAAGACTTAAAAAAAAAGAGTAACAAAGAAAAGAAATAAGAAAGAAGAGAAAAGAAAGAAAGAAGAAGATAAGAAATAAGAGAAAGTAAAGAAGAAGAAAGAAGAACCGAGAAAAGAAATAAAAACCAACTTGACAAAAGGGGATTGCAGGCGGCGGCGCTAAGAAACGAAATAGACAGAGGCGGCGACGCTGAGAAACGAAGCAGGAGGAGACGGCACGGGGAAGAAGATTGTGAGAAGAAAACTCTAAAAACTGAAGCGAAAGAGTGTGAGAAAATCAAATCCTCTTTTTTGCGTTTTTAGTTAGGGCAAATTGGAAAAATTCCACAAAACTCCTCCGAAGTTTATTTATTTTGAGGGTATATTTGGGTTTTAGCATTCAAAATAATTCAAACCCGCTCGGATTGGGTCCCATGGGTTTTTCCTTTCACATTAAGAAGGTTTTTCGATGTTAGAAGTTCTTAGTACATTCTTCTTGCCTTACATTTTGTTTTCTTATTGCCCGTCCTAATTAACTCAGAGAGGACAAAATGTTTTGGTATTTGTATTCCCAACGGCTTCTAATGCTTAGAAATCCTATTTTAGTTTGATAGGTCCTGTTAAAACTTCAAGGTCATGACAAACTAAAAATGATGGTTGAAAATAGTCATTATGGTGCTATCTTCTAAGAAATATTTACATTTACCACCTCTAATGAAGACTAATATTAATAAATACTTCCTATTGGATGATACTAATTATCTTACATTAAATAAATATTGTTTTCAATGCTACAATTGGAAACTTGGTGAAAATGCTTCCATGTCACATTATTTATTGAATTATTTGCTTGTCTTCTCAAATATATTATATAATAGTTGTAAATTGTAATGAATGGAAGAGAATATCGATCCACTATTTTTCTCACCGTTTTCATTTACAGTTTTTTTTTTTAATTTTTAAAACAGATCTAGCATTTTCAAAACTTTCGACAATGTCAAATATTGTGCAGTTTCTGAAAATGCATGCTTCGAAGCATGTCTTCCATCTTCTCTCTATCACAATTGTTCACTACAGGAGTCTTCCATCTCCTTTTAAGCAATTTAAAACAAATATAACTTCTAGAAAATGAAAATTAGAAATATTTTACAAAAGCAAAAGGGAGCTCTTTTGTTTTTACTTTATTTTTTCCCTCCTTCTTTTAATGTCTTTATCTCTATATCTTGTGCAGTGTTGGCTTCCTCTTAAGTACCATGGTTGCAAGAGTGATATCTCATCTAGATATTTTCAGCAAATGGTGGCACAAGAAAGTTCTCCCATAAACTTTGAAATGAACACGTAAGAATATGTTCTTTTATTATGTTGTACTCTCATTTATATGAATAAATTAATTGATCATGCTTGTGAATGTTTGAATGGTTAAAGGTATGACTACATTGCTACACTTTGCCCTCGAGTGAGCAGCAACACTCTAGCCAAAGGTCCTTCTAAAAGGTAATGTCTTCCTTTATTTTGAAGCAGACATCTTTATTTTTAGCCCCTAGTTCTGAATCTGAAGAATGGGTACTTGTTAAACACGGTGAAGTACCCACACCGGGTATGTACGTAGTACTTTTTGGTATTTCATTTTTCCATATTATTTCGTTGCAAGTGAAATTTGCGGCTTTCTCGCATATTGATATAATATTATTTGTGCATTTGAGTTTTGTTGTTGTGGCCAAACTTAGTATTTGACTTTTTAAACTTTTATTGTGATGTTTTTGCTGTGAATTGAACAATTTAGCTCTCTCATGTTATATTATTAAAAAAAAGCTTTTTTGAGGGTTACTCTTACCTCGTACACGGTACTGTACCCGTATCTGTGCATCCTATCCTAGTTCTTATTAAAAATTTGCCATCTTTCTGTTGTACTTACAAATACACCCATCTCTCTATTCTTTTTTGTTGTATTCTTCCTCTTCTTGATTTGGTCTCGTCAATAATATATTTATTTTTCTTATAATGCTATATTGATTTTGTTCAGGTTTCTTCTATCATTGCCGGTGGAAAAACGTCTTGAGACATTGCTTATTGAGGTTTGTAGCATCCTTAATTGACCTTGATCTCTTATTGTTGAGAAAGAGCGTTTATAGCCAACAACATTCTGAAGCTTCTGTTTTCTGTTCAAAAGGCATTTGCATTTTGTTAGGCTGATACAAGGTTTATGGGCAACATATCGGTGTTATTTATTTATTTTTAACAATTTATGTTTTAGAATAATTATGTTGGTGATAGTTTTTGTTTAAAATTATTTATTGAAGGGTTTTTTGTTTCCATGTATCTTTAAGTTTTATTCTCATGTTATGGCAATATCAAGAGGGAGGGAGAAACTTCTAATTTTGGTATTTTGTAAGAGTTTAATTTTCATGCACCACATATGTAAAATTTTTTAGACTGTGTCAACACATCACAACTATTCATGCATGACTTTAACGGAGGTTATGATAAAAGTCAAACATTTGTAATGATCTAACAATTATGATTGATTGACAGTGTAAAAACACTTTACAATGAACGTGTATTTGAGTTAAATTCATTTTGTAATATTTGTAATATCCTCACAATTGAATAGAGTAATATTCCGTTTATCATGTATTTTTCTGTACACATCTAACAAAACTCTTTATCATAGGGCGCTCCGCTTCATCGTTTTAGTGCTATCAAGCACTTTGCTCCTGAATACTCTGACGACGAACTACTGAGTTTTCTGCAGCAACATGCACAATTGCTGCGGGGATACTGGATTCCAAGAGGTAAATTGCTTTATCCTAATGGCGGTCTAGAATTGCTGGCACGAAATTATGTCATCGTGATGTTTCACAAGAGTTTGAAATATTTGGCCGATGATTTGAGAAGACTTGGTAAACTTGCTAATCTCGTGAAATCCTTTCTGATGCAATTTGCTTCGGAAAAATTTGATCTAAAAGACAAAGTTATGTATTGGAAGTTCAAAGAGCTTCCAAATGAGTCCTTTATAAAAGAATTTCCAAGTATTGTTAAACAACAAGATGAAGTTTTTAAGCTTTTGGAACAAGAGGTATCTGCTGTTGTTGATAATGCCGGAAAACACAGATCAAATAAAGTTGCTGTAACAAACAGTGGTGTCACTGTCAACAGTGCTCTTGTTACATCAACAAACCCTGATCCACTGGTAACAGTTTTGGGGGAATTGCCTCCTAGGGAGACAGCCATGTCAAGTGAAACTCGTCGTGCTCTGCCAGTGGCCCTCAAGAAACTTTTCCAGACTCATAAAGTTTGCAGGTATGGTTTCCCATTTTGAAATGGTCCATTCGTCAGTTTTGGAGGCCCAAATATTGTAGGTTAATCCATATTGTATGAGAAATTAACCTGTCAACCCCTCACTTATATCACACTTATATCTGACACCCCTCCAAAGTGCATGAAAAGAGCAAAATAACCTTGTTTAAAGTTTTCAACAAAAAATTTGAAATCTCCTGGGCGATACCGGAAATTTCAAACACATACCGGAAAATTAGAAATTTCTGGGAGATTTTACCAGAAATTTTGAAATTTCCGGGAGATTTTATCAGCAATTTCGAAATTTCCAGAATTTTACTAGAAATTTGGCAACTTACCGGAAATTTTGTATATACCGAAAATTTCAATATTATATCGGAAATTTTGTTCGGAAAAAATTGTTCCCATTTCATCAAGGGCATTTTTGGAATAATGAAAAATGGGGGGTGCCAGTTATAATTTGGGGGTTGACAAGTAAAATTCTCATATTGTATTTATATGGACCAACTAGAAATTTAACATAGTTCTTTTAATGCTTTTTCTTCCATCAAAAGAATTCTGCTATTTCAAAATTGAAGTATGATAGAACTGGTATGATATAGATCAATTTACTGAATATGATTCTGTTATTGTTAATAAAACTTCCAGCAGTAACTTACAACAAAGGTTACTCAATTTAGAAATTAAAAAGAGAAGCATATAGAGAATAAGAGTGCCCTATGAATGCGATAGCCTAGTCTCTTCTAACCAAACCAAGTCCCCAAATAACCCAATACTTTCCTTTTCCTTTGAGCCTATATTTATTATTCTAACTTCCTACACCAGTTTCTTACTTCCTACAGTAATTACAATTTACAAAGTAGTTACTGTTCACACAACATTTAATAATAATAACACTGCCATTTGGATTGAGGGTTGTTTTAACTTTGAAAAAATGAATTTTTTCTTTATATTTTCAAATATGATTTCTACAAAAATATTTTTAAAAATTTAGAAGTTTTTTTAAATTTGCATTATAAATTGAAAGAATAATTTTGATATCCTATAACATAAATATACATTATTGTAGATTAAAACATAGTCAAAATCACAATTTTTCAAAACATGTATTTCAAAAATGATTTTTATGAAAAACTATTTGAAATAGTTTTAAATTTTATTGAATTTTTGAAAATTTGATATTAAAAAAGAGTTATAGTTAAAAGATGAAATACCTGAAATTTTGACAAAAAAAAGTGCCCATCCATCCAATTCTTGGAATATCAATTGGAAACGGCCAATATAAATAAAAGCAATTTTTGTTTAGTTTTATTTTTTTTAAACAAAAGTACGTAACACTGTAAAAATCATTTAAAAAAAATGGTAAAATAAACAGGCCCTGAATCTCATTCAGAATGGGATGGGTGGATAATGCCAATCTAGTGAATTTATAATTCTTGGTCTGGGTAACGATAATTACATAGGGAAACAATCTCTACTAGCTGCTTCTTTATTTAAAATTTAAATTTAATTTGGACATGCTGATGCTCTATATTTTTAATTTTCATGCTCGGGTGACTGTTCTCTCATTTAACTTTTATTTATATTGGCAGCTTCCAATTGATATTCCAAGAATTGCGTGGATTGGCACTTGCCCAAACAATGCTTCCAAAGGGTGGTTCTAAAATTGCTGTGGATGCAGCTCATAGTCTTGATGTTCCACAAGACGAGCTGAAGGCTGTATTGGCTGATGTTGCATGCGATATTAATGGTTGTTATGTGTTAAAATCATCACAAGACGAGCCATTCAGGTTCTCTCTCTCTCTAAATATATATGTGTTTTTTTTTGACAATACTTGTGATAATATTGTTCCTTCCTTGCAGAGATGTTGTAATCGAGATGCTTCGTGGAGTTGGACCCAATGGCAAGCTAAAGAAGGCTGAGATAATGGAAGCTGCTAAGAAAAAACTCGGTAGGGAGATCCCTAACAGTGAATATTCCAAGGTTAGTGTTCTTCTTGTCTAACAACTAGATTTTTTTTAAGGTATCTTGATACTTTTGAAGTTATAGGATATTATAGTTATTGGTAATATTTGTGGTCTCAATGATTTTAAAGCATGCACTTGAGTAGCATGGTTATAACGTTATAATTTTTTTAAAAACAAGTCACTGGCGCGTATGAAGCCAACAATAATGTGTGTTTGTATATGCTTTCTCTAGTTCACTTTGGTTGGTGACTTCTTTTCTTTAGTACTGACACATCCGATCGAAAGTGTGTCCGGAAGCTTTTTTTCTTTATGACTAATTCATAACAGTAGAAGTTTGTATACCTATTCATGGAAATGATGTTAGGGAAGTTTAGATATACAAAGAACCATGCACAACCATAGTGCCTTCTCTCTAGAATGCCTTGGCCGGTGGCAACTTTTGAAGCACCGGCGCTTCTGCTCAAAAGCGTGTCTGGTGTCCAGTACATGCCAGAGCTTGACACCAACATTTGTGATAACAAACACTTGTGATAACAATCAATTGTCATTTCTTCAAATTACGTGTCCATGTCAGTGCTCGTAATGCTTTATTTTCTATAACTTATAACTTACTCCGTCCGTTCCTTTTTGTCATACCAAGCAAATTAATAAATTGTTACCTTTCAAATAATAATTATTCTTTTATTTATAATACCCTTAACTATTTATTATTCATTTGGTTTTGTTCTTTCAGTAATAAATGATTAGTGGTAATTTTGACAAAACCGTAATTAATACTATATTAAACTTTGAAAACAACCATTAAAAAGAAACAAATTCTTCAATAAAGTGATATTTAAAAAGAAACAAAGGGAGTATTAGTTAACAGTGGAAGATTGTGTGTTTGAACTTGATCAATTGACTTAAGGATTTTTTTGGGAGTTTGGAGGGGAAAGGAGGGGAAGACTTTAAAAAAAAGGGAAGGATTGAGGAAAAAGAATAGAATGATTTAGGGAGAGTTTGGGAAGATTTATTTTTATTCACTAACCAAAATTTCTCTAATTCGGGAAACTAAAAAGCTGTATTGGAGGAGAGGTTTAGAGGGTTTTGGAGGGTTTAAGACAAATTGTTCAACTATAATTTTTGTTCAACTATACAAAAAAATTGTTCCAAAAAATATTATAGATTTCTCAATATATATTTTTTTAAAAATCATTTTTTGAAGTCCTCTATTTCCCTTCTCTCCAAACTCCCAAAAAAAGTCTAAAGTAAAACAAAATGTGCAAAAATTCATATCAAGTGAAGTGTCTCATAAATTATCTTAACACAGTAAAACACAAATACCTGTTTCAAATCATTCATCAATTATATCATTTTTCTCTCTTTTCTATCAAGAAATATTGCTTACAATGCTAATGATTGTTTTGTTTTTCTTGTTCTAAACAAATTATCAGGCAATAAATGAACTATGCGTCTCAAAAAATTCTCACTGGGTCTTGAAAAGCGGCGATGGTAGCAAGCAATGATTCAAAGGCCAGCTGATTGGTTCAGCAGAATTTTCATTATCCTACGAAGCACATTTTCCCCCTTTTTATTAACCAACTGATCTAACGTTTATTGGTGATAGACTTCATACTGCTCAAATATACCTTAGGAACTGGATATATAAATTTTTTTCAGAATATTTTTGATCCATGATGACAGTCCTTATAATTTCATAAAGTTTAGCTTGCATTGACGAACAAGATTTTGTTTCCTTTTTCCAACGACTTTGATACATGGAAAGTGATGGCGTTTAAATTTATCATGCATGCTCAGTAGATTTCTGTTTAATATGAGTCAACTGATAATAGTTATGTGGGTCTCAATTTTTGCTTAGATTGATTTATTTTCATAGGTAGTTTTTTTTAGCCTGATGAGATTTTATTCTTCTAAAAGAGTATTTTACATGCTTTTCCAAACACGTTCTGTCCCTCAATCTAACGCAACGTCCTTTGTTGCCTACCTACTCTTTGAATCAATTTTGATAGCATCTAATGTCATATCTGATAGCATCTAACCAGAACCAAATATACTTTGACCATATATAAGATGGAAGTATCTTTTTCGTTTATTCTTTTATAGTCTAGTTCCTTCAAGACATGCCATTGAGGACCCAAATGCTACTGAGCGACGTTATCAAGTCAATTTCTTTTCCCATCTTTATTGTGTGAGACGTATCTCTGAAATTCTAAAATATCCTTGAGTTTTAAGGTACTAAATTTTATTTTTTGTCAAAATTTAGTTTAGAGATACACATTTGAATATTTCAGAGGTTAATTTGTAAATACATCTCCAAAGTCACATTACTTCCTATGTAAATCAAACAGCCACTCCATTTTTATCAGAAAATAGTTCAGTTCCCCCTATACCTTTGGCCTGCTGATGCTTTGATCTCCCTCGCAGCGAGCGGATGCGGTTAGGATTTCACGGCCGAGTTTCATTAGTGAACTAAGAAGGAAACACAAGAAATGGTCAATTTTAGAGATGCGTCTTTGAAAAAGTTTAGTTTTTTATTTCAATGGCAGCAACATCTTCTACACTTGTCCTAATCATCTAAAAATTATCCAAATGTTCCTGTATATTATCTATTTTGAAGGCTAATACTATCTAATGCCGTAAAAGTTATCTATTTTACCTAATACATAAATTAAAATTCAAAATAATGTTGATGAGATGCAAAATATTGAATGTAGTAGGTAGAGTGAGTTGAGATTGGTAAGATAGAAGTAGATATTCTTATGTTAATTGAAAAGAAGACTGGAACAATGTTGCTCATGAGCTCCAATATGGAAGAAATTTTTTCTGAAAATGAAAAAGGAGAAGATGGAGAGTCTGGCCCGAGGTTTAAATACATTTACCAAATTTGGAGATGCATCTTCGAATGAATTTTTTGAATTTAAAAAAAAAGGTTAATTCAGAGATGATTCTACAAATATACCCTAAAACACCTTCGCCTATATTCGTAGATACATCTCTAAATTCAATTTAGATAAAATGAAAAAATTGTGTGTTTGGAGATGTATCTTTGAAAATTTGAGGCATTTTTAACATTTCGCGGGGGCCTGAGAGAAGGTAACAGAGTGCAAAAAGAATTCCCTGTTATCAATTATAATTAGTTTTATATTGGTTGTTTAGACACTACATTTGAGGATATTAACAACGGAGTCTATAGATCCAATTTCAAAACCTGTTGAGGAGGATGTAGAAGAAGCATCGTATTTGTACATAAAACAAGTGTCGCAAACAAAAGTGATGACAAAAGAGGATGAAGAAATAGAGTCCCTGAAGAGCACTCACCACCGGAAAAACCATCAAGTTTCGATCACACAACTCAACTCACATCAGCCTTTGATTCTTCATCAATGTTCATGGCCGAGGCTCCCTTCTAGGTAAATGCGTTTCGGGATGAGGCAGATTTTTCAATTCAACCAAAACCTCCAGATTGAAGCTTTTCAAAAACGACTCTGAAATTCCAAGATGCAACCCGATCACGGTCTGATTCCCTCTTTTTGAAGGGGTTTAGAAGAACGAGAATGGGGAAGTTAGGGAGGAAAGCGGCTCCAATCAGTTTCAGGAACCAAAGAAAGTTAAAATACAAGTTGAAAAAAAAGCTTCAAAATATGATAGTTACGATGGTAAAAAAATTCAAGAGAGTGATGGTATGACAAATCCTTCAAACACTGTTGTTGAAGAAATTCTACCCATTTCACTTGTTGTTGTGTTCAGTGATAATGAAAAGAGGTCGAACAGATTGAAAGAAAAGTCTCTAAGGTTTTCTCCTTCTGGCGGATCATTTCAACAATATTTAGAAATGATAGATTTTGAATCTTCATTACGTCTCATGGTCGAGCCTCAATTCAACGATGGACTGTTTCATGATGATGTTAATTTTGCGATTCCGCCGAAACCACCAGATCAGATTGTTGCTGGGTTTTTGCGTTGTGGAGAAAGTGAATTCCACAGGTACACCAACAATTTGTTCTCAACTTTCGCCTACAAACTGTTTGTTAAAATACCCCTAACACCCACTTATGTGAACACCTTTATGTTAAAAGAATTGGAAGTAATTTTGACTGAAAGCTTGCATAACAACATCACTGAATTTAGAGTTGCTTGGTCCTTGATTGGTCTCTATTTCATTAAGAGTTTCAGTCCCTTTAAGGCATTGCCCTAATACTTGAATCCACCTCAAATGCTTGCACTTCCTACTGGTCAACCGTGGTCGTCCTTAACTGGTTGCAGCAGTGAATTGGCAGTGTTTTATGAAAATGGCCCTTTCGAAATTGCCGACAACATGTCCCTTACATGGAACGAATATGATTGGGACAAGGAAATTTTTGCTGCACATCCTGAATATGCTACATGTGATATTTTTTTAACGGGTGAATCATATGATGGGCATTATGTTCTGGTTTTTACTGCTCGTGTCCACAAGGGAAACAAAGCTAAAGAAGGAATTCATATAAACTTGAAGGGATTTTCCATTGTTAATGGGTTCACTGATTTCAGAATTCATTATAAAGCTTATGCAGATTATGCACTTGACATGCGCATAATTGAACAACCTGACTATGACAGCATCAACAAAGTGTTGGTTCTAGCCTACGAATTGACAATCAAACTATGCGGTACAGATGGAAAAATCTCATGCACAACTTCATATTTTGTTTGTAATACTATATTCATTCCCATCATGTCACATGCTAGACATATCAATTACTACGACATCAGAAAGAAGTGTGGAGGGATTCTTTGCTATGACTTTTCGAACAAGGAAAAGTTCCTGAACCAAGGATCTGTTCGGGATGCACTAGGGGTTGGAGATATTGATTTTGTGTCTTGCAGCTCTATAGTTTTTCAGGCTATGCTAGTGGATTGGTTGCGAAACCTTGACGTTGGTATTCCTGCGTTGTTGCCCTTCTTGAAGGCTGTTTGTCAGAGTAAGAAATCTTGGCTAGCTCGGCACACCAACATTGACCACTCTGACACAATGCAAACCTATGTATTCATTATCCTAATATTTTCCGGCATTATTCTGCTACCGGTTCTTCTACTTGTTGCTTTAACAGATGGTGGTGGGAAGAACAAACAGTTAGGAAAACAACTTTCAATGAACTTGGCGAGTTATCAATGAAAATAAATGAGTCTTTATTTTTATTTCCTTTATTTTATCTTCTTCATAGTTTAGATTTTTCAGTTTTTAGTAGTCTTGTTAGGGTTCTAGATTTAGCATCCTATCAATTGGTGCTTTCATTTTCGATCTCACTTCCGCCTAAAATCATGACAATCTTATTGTTTGATGGGGAAGAAGATGCATATTGGTGGATTCTTTGTTTTGAGAAATTTTTCAAGGAGCATGAAACACCCAAATCATTGAAGGTTTTGAAACCTTAGTGAAAAATAAAAAATACACATAGAATTCGAAAATGTATTTTCGAACATTCCATTCAACACTCCATCTATTTGTAAGTGAGCACACTTATCTAATATGGAAATGCGTATCTGTAACAAATGCGGAAGTATACCTCCGGATAGAATTTAGTCAAATATGCGCCAAACCTCTTACTTTCTCATTTTTAGAAAAAGCACACCAAAATCTCTTCTCAAGTCACTTCTCTCATACCCCAAGTTTTTTTAATCAAGCTAAGTGTTTTCCTACCCCACTGAATTCAAGTAGTTTGTCAATCAACTACACTTTTTGTAAGGTTTTTTTAATACGCCACAAGTGTACCACAACACCAAAGTAATATAAAAAGTTTTATCGATTCCACATAAACCAAATTTTTTAAACATTGAACTCTATTTAATTTATGTTTAGTTAAAGTGATCAAATTTTTAGTTTAGAAATAGTAAAATTTTAAATAATATTTATGATTAAAAGTAGGACCTAAGGTCCTTGATTCCTATCTATAAGAGATCCAAATAAGTTTATGAACCCAATACAAAAAGCAAACAATTTTTTAGAAAAATATATTTATTTTTACAATATCTACTTTCGTCAGCGTATTGTCCTATCTTAAATAAATAACCTACCCACTTTCATCAGTGTAGTGCAAGATGGTGAATCATATTGATATAGTTGGGAGACTTGATCAGGTAAAGATTGAAGGACAGAAAAACACTTAGAAAGGGGGGGGGGGGGGTTTGAATAAGTGTAGTCTAAAAACTTGAACGATAAAAACAATTTGCACAGTTATTTTTATCCTGGTTCGTTGTTAACTAAACTACTCCAGTCCACCCCCACGGAGTGATTTACCTCACCTGAGGATTTAATCCACTAATCGCAACAGATTACAATGGTTTTCCACTTAGTCCGCGACTAAGTCTTCTAGCGTATCCTGATCACAACCTGATCACTCCAGGAACAAATGCTTAGACACAAGCTAAGACTTTCTTAGAGTATCCTGACCACCACGTGATCACTCTAATTACAACTGCTTATACACAAGCTAAGACTTCCTAGAGTATCCTGATCAACACTTGATCACTCTAGTTACTTACAAATTAATGTAATCAATCCTAAGAGTATTACAATGCTTCTGAAAATCTATAATCACAACAGTGATATTTCTCTTAAAGTTTAAGCTTAATCTCACTAATATATTACAACAGCAATGTAGTGAGCTTTGATGAAGATGAAGTTTCTGAGCTTTGAGTTGAACAGCGTTTCAGCAAGTTTTTCAGAATAAGTTCGTTCAGAATTGATAACCTTGCTTCTCATCAGAACTTCATATTTATAGGCACTGGAGAAGATGACCGTTGGGAGCATTTAATGCTTTGCGTATTCCGTACAACATTGCATTTAATGTTTCACTCTTTTGTCAACTACCTCGAGCCTTGTTCACGCTGTGTCTACTGACGTTGCCTTTAATAGCTTCTAACGTTCCTTTTGTCAGTCAGCGTAGCCTGCCACTTGTACTTGCTTCTGATCTGATGTTTGTGTATACGACGTTTGAATATCATCAGAGTCAAACAGCTTGGTGCATAGCATCTTCTTGTCTTCTGACCTTGAAGTGCTTCTGAGCGTGATACCATGAGAACTTCAGTGCTTCTGCTTCTGAACTCAAGTTCTTCTGATGCTTCCATAGACCCATGTTCTGATTCTGCTTTGACCATCTTCTGATGTCTTGCCAGACCATGTTCTGATGTTGCATGCTGAACCTTCTGAGACAAAGCTTCTGAGCGCTGATTTGTGCACACTCTTTATATATATTTCCTGAAAAGGAAATTGCAATGTATTAGAGTACCACATTATCTCACACAAAATTCATATCCTTGTTATCATCAAAACTAAGAATATTGATCAGAACAAATCTTGTTCTAACAAAGATCAAGGGAAGAGACATTGCAAGGGTCAACAACAAACTTAGGGTTTGTAGGTTTGAGTTGCTTCAATTCTCTTTTAACAACAATATGTTTACATAGTAAGAAATTATCTCAATTTCAAATTGAAATTGGGGGGCAGATGTATCTGTAACAAGGACGATCAATGAACTGTTTAAACAACTCCTTGTGTCATCTCTCTTTCTCTATCTATCTCTTTATTTCTCTTGCACTTAAATTTTCATTAACAAATTGTTATCTAAACGCGACACTTCCGCTAGCAAAAGTTTAAACTCTTTTCTAAAACCTTAAAAATTGAAATTTTGAATTAGGGGATCTAGTCACCCCTCTAGATAAGGTCTCATCGTGTAAGAAACTGTTGCTCCCTCTACCGTTGTTTTGATACGTTATGATCACCTTCTTCGTGTTCAAGTTCCCTTCCTTAATTTTTATATTTTTTTTACTTTTTTTGTTTCTTCTTTTTCAACAAAATTCCTTCTAGTAATGTTAAAAAATAGTTTTGATGTGTGTTTGAGGTGTGAAACATATTAATTGATGTGTGTTTTGTTGTGTTCTATTTGCTAAGCTTTCAAATCTCTTTCAAATCTTTTGATGTCAATTGTCAACTTTTATATTTGATAATGAACTAATTTTATGATGCAATGGAAATCATATCACTGTTTCGTATGGATTAAGAGCAACTTGTAATTTTTTAAAATAAAAATAGAGCATAAAATAAATTACGTGAAATGTATTACTTAAAAAAATAATAGCATATAATACACTGATGAATATAATGTTTGAAAAAAACATTGTAAATCGATCAAACGAACCAAACCAAACTGAACCAAATCGGTTAGTTTTGTTCGATTCTATTTTGAAAAATGTTAAAAATTGAATGGAGATATCATAAATTCAGACATTTTTTTAATCAAAAGTCGATCCAAACCGAACTGATTACACTCCAAGTATTAGACGTTGAACCCTATTCAACCTTAAGTTTGACCTCTGAGTTTGAACTTTGAAGTAGTGTTCTCAAGCATTGCAATAAAACTCGTATTCGTGGGTATCCGCCGAACTCGCCCCGAAGTTGACGGAGAAATATGGAGACGGATTTGAGTTTTCCCCGATTACAAAGTATAGAGACGAGTCGGGTAATAGAGACACTATTATCCACTCTGAACTCGTCCTGTTTATTTCAATATGTACATCATTATTTATTTTTGATAATTTAGAATATTAAATATATGATCAATGTTTTGATATTTTGATTTGTATTTATTATTCAAAATATTTGAAATGTAAGTATGTAATTTTTTGAAATTATTTTATTTTATTATTTATAAGGTAATTCTATTTTGAAAAAAATAAGTATTTTTTGTTAAAAAAATTATTTTCACTAAATAAATGATAGCGGAGCAAAGATATCTGAATCCAACCCGAATCCGTTTGGTATGTTTGAATTTTAATTCTCCATTTCCATTTAGATTTAGGGTGGGGAACAAAAATTATTTAAGGATTTAAATTTAGATTTAGAAGAGGTAATTAGGGGTGTTATAGGATCTTCAAAACCGAGAACTAGATCGAGAACCAGACCAGTAGAGCCGGACCAATGGACCGACCAAAATAAGCATTGGACCGGTACTGGATAAAAAATTTATCCGTTGCCTGAAGCAAGAACCGAACCGTTTATCCAACGAATACCCGGTAGTTTTTCCTATTTAAAGTTATTTTTATTCATTTTGTCAAATTTTCTCTCTCACTCCCTTTCCGTCACTCTCTCTCTCTCTCTCTCTCTCTCTCTCTCTCTCTCTCTCTCTCTCTCCCCCACTTCCTCATTCATCCATCTCCTTTCATAACCCTATGGTCCCTATCTAATTTTACGTTGTTGTTTGTTATTACTTAGTGTTTCTTTGTTAGAAACTTTGATTCTTAGGTTGAATCGTTGAACTTGAAGCCATTCCTGTAATATATTATAAAATTCCTTTCTTTTTATTTCTGTATTTGTATGTGTATTTATTTTTGCTTGCATGTTTCTATATTACTGAGATTATATGTTTGCTTGCATGTTTGATACACAATGTTTCAATTTGACCTAAATGGAAGAGTTCAGTGAGTTTGATCTAGATTTTGCCCTAATTTTTGTTGCGATAACAATAATTCTTTTGATGCGATTTGAGATTGTTTTGTGTTGTTGAGGGTTTTGAATTTTGATTTTGACCTAGGGTTTTTGAGTAATTAATTTGAACATGATTTTGATTTGATTCAATTATTCTTATCGAAGAGGCTGAATACTTGAATGTGATTTTGATTTGATTCTTAGTAAATACTTTGGATTCTTTTATATTGCTGAGGTTGTCTTTGACCTGTGATTAATTTTGTTGCTGAGATTGTTGTATTGTTTGATTGATATTTTATTTTATGCCATGTCTTTTCAAGATTCTTCACTGACTCCTCCTCAAATCATGGCTGATCTTGCATAAGACGCCAACGAGAAGCTATCCACGTACTTGCATAAGACGCCGTCTCTTGCTCGTCCAGATCCGCATCATCACAGGCATAACTCCTAGGAGGAAGACCGTAATGCCCCCTCCACCAGAAGAAAGGGAACATGCTACAGAGCTTGGTCCTAACCTCACAGTGCTCATCCCGCTCGGGCCTCCCCTCCTCGTCACGGATCATCACCATCTGAGCCAACGAAGTATACGCCGCCTGGCTTTGTAGACGGACGATGAAGTACTGATCTTTGAAATCCTTCACCGAATCGATGTAGATCTTGAAAAGCTTATGGTCAGCATTCTTGAAGGAGACCCAACTAAATCGCCCACCGACTAATTGCCTCTGAACTCGGAAGCAACGGCCGAACAGGGCAGTAGTAGCCCCGATTCCCAGATAATCACAAACAATTTCGAACGCGCGCATGAAGGCGAAGGCAGCAGGGCAACCTGAAAACTGGTGAAAGGAAGACGGAACCCTAGCTCCCTGAACACGTACTCGTACATCGCAAAACTATCCCCGGCGAAACGAGAGCAGATCCGATCATTTTTAGACGGACATCCGACTTGGAAATTCAGAGGGTCGCTGGGCCCCCTATCTTCAACCTCCCTGAAGGCCCCGTTCAGAGATTCGGTTTATCGACAAACCACGGTCAGAGGCTCGTCGGCCACCCAGTCGACACTACTCTCACAATCATATTCGAAGAGCGGGGTCGGCTGAACCCCCTCCTCGGCACCAGAACTGGGGGAACCCTCCTGTTCTTCCCCTTCCTCTATAGCCGCGAGATGAGAGCTGTCAACCTCGATCACCTCAACATCTGAACTGCTCGCAGTTGTCTCTCACGAACTAGCCCACGAGCTAGATTCCGATTCCGACGACGAACTAGATCCTGAATGGGAGTCACCTGCATGGAGAAGGAAAAAGTGAATCCGACAGTTCATCAAATTCACCCTTCCACCGTAACACAAGTGAAAGGGTAGAGCAGCAGGCGCTGAAGCCCCCGGCTAAACCCCTCGTCAGAGATGCACTTGGTTTCTAGCCGAGGACTCACCCCATTAAACTTAGCAAAAATCAAACAAAACATACGCGCTCGAGTCCTATGCAGCATGATCGACGCAATCCTTAAACGCGCCGAACATATTTATGAAGAAGCCGAGGGAAAGCACGAATTCGCCGGCCAAACCCATGGGTTTGACGAGCCAAGTCATGAAGGCACCGGGCGGTGACGGAAAAATCAACTATACTACTAACCTCTCTCGGGCATCGCTTGAATAACCCGAGGAGAAGGTTATGGCCTTTGAATCTCACGAGGAGAAACTGCCGACCTAGACGATAAAACGGCAGAAACACCCTATAAATGCCCTAAAAACAAAGAAAGATGCGAAATCTGGAGTTAGACGTCAATCGTACTTGATAGCGACATGTTTCCAACAGATTTGAGCGCAATCCTTCAAGTAAATATTGTCAAGCGATGGAAGCCTGGGAAAATCAACGCTGGAGCCGAGCACGTAAGCGAAGAACAAAAAAGCCCAAATGGGAGGGTTTGTCCCCTTTTATAGAAGAAACGCTCGGAATATGAAACGTCGCGTCGGCTGATACAGCCTCCCCTAGGCGCCGCCATCTACCCCTAGGCAATCATTACTCAATGCCACGTCAGCGAGTGAGAGTCACGCGCGATCTCTCATCTCCCACCGCGAACAGCTCCATCCGAGCGCGACTGAGAGACGAGGAACAACTGGACACGGGCCGACCACTGGCGAAGTCAAAGCTCCTTACTCGGAACTCCGACTTAGGGGGCTCCTGTTCTGGACTGGGCCAAGATTCGACCCAATCTACTTTCGGCCCACTTAGCCTTAGAGGCCCAAACCACTCCATGCCCCATGAAGAGCAGTAGAATGCTCGTCTTCACCGTGCCCGGCATAATGCTCCCCGCGAGATGTCTGACGCCCGGCATGGATGCTCCCCGCGAGCATCCTCTCTGCCGAGGACCCTGCTCCTCGTAGGGTTCCTTCATATTCAACCCCCCGAGTAACGCGGAGTCCACGTGGTCCCTAAAAGACTGTGTCTCTCGTAAACTTCGGAGCGGTTAACCAGGACAGAGGGCACTCACGCACCTCCGATATTTCCGCCTAGGAAACCTGGCAGTCTCCTAATTGGGCCTGGACATCCAACCCAAATAGCGAGATCATGGCCCAGCGCTGGGGGCTATAAATACACTCTTTCACTAGAGGGTCAGGTATTCAATTCTTTCTAACCTTTAGCTTGTACTTGCACTCCTTTGCTCGTCTTCTTACTTTGGCATCGGAGTACCTTGCAGGTACACCCCCCTTTTTCCTCACAAAGATCCATCAACCGAGCAGGCATTGACGATCCTTCTGATCAGGTACGATCAATTATTATATTAAAAGTGAATATATTTTAAGAAAAATTGGAACTCTGAAAATATTTAAAAAATTCAATTATTTCGGGTGGACCGGGTATCCATCAAATTAAAATCGGCCTGGTCTCAGTTCCACATGACTTTCACCCAATAATTCGGTCTGGTTTCGGTTTACCTGACCGATCCGGTCCAACTTCAATTTTTTTTTTTACCATCACTGTTATGGTCCGGTCTCGATTTACCCGATAAGTAACTCCGTCCGACTCTCGGGACCCTTGATATCCGAATCGATCTGAACTGATAACAACCCTAGAGATAATAACCGTCTCCGACCCCATCTGTAATGGTTGTCATGTGTAGTTTGACCAATTCAATGTCCTTCCATTTTAGTTAGCTTGCCTAAAACACATTTTAACAATAAAATTTCTTTCGTTAAAAAGTAAAACAAAGTTCCCTCTTTTATACCAAAAAAAAATAAAAATTCTTAGAAGAAATTCCCCTCTTAAAAAAACCCAAAATAACAAAGCTGAGGACTCCATCAAATAAAAACCCTTTGCTTTCGAAGTTCCACCGAACTGAACTGCCCGTAAAACCCTAAACCCCACCGGATAACGCAACCGGACTTCTTCCCGGCCGTCAATCACAGTAAGGAACTCGTTCATCTTGTCCTCTTTTACTTCCCATTTTCAAACGCGATTCTGCCAACATCACTTCATTTTGTTTTACTCGTTAATTTGTTAATTGATTATTCCACATTCGGTTTTTTCTCACTATTGTTCCTTTTTCAATTCCGTTAGTTATATTCATTTATTCTTTTGATTTTGTGATAAACTATTGATTTTATGATGAACAGGTTAACATGCCTTCATTCTTAGGGCTTAGGGTTCGTAAGATTGAACGGTTAATTTCCCTTTTGAATTCCAAACAATGTTTGCCACCGTGGATTATTACTGCCCGGCATTTTAGCTTCGGTGATGACCGCGGTGGCACCGTCAAACAACCGTCAGTGGGAGAATCTGATGATGAGTTTTCTCGAGACACGAGTTTTAATGATAATGGTAGCAATAGAAATGAAGAAGGATTTGGTACTGGACAACGTAGGGTTTTGAGAGGTCAGAGGCCAATAAATCAGCCTCCTTCGAATTCTCAAGAATCGAATCGAGGTGCCCGTCGTCCGAGATTCGATGGAAATCGTGGCAATAAATCTTCTCAAATTGATCTTGGTTTTCAGGGTAGAAATGTGGCTGAAACTGGTAGAGATGCAGGTCAATTAGGAGATAGTTTTCTCGATAAATTCAAGCTTGATTTTGATGATAAGTTAGGGAATCCGTCAGAGGTTGAAGCAAGCAGCCAATCTGGAGAAGTGACAAATTCGTCAAGTTCCAGTCAACCAGCGGTAGATTCTATGCCTCAAGATGCTGATGAGATCTTCAAGAAGATGAAGGAAACTGGTCTTATCCCTAATGCGGTGGCTATGCTTGATGGTTTATGTAAAGATGGTAATGTTCAAGAAGCTTTGAAGCTTTTCGGTTTGATGCGGGAAAAGGGAACGATTCCGGAGATTGTCATTTACACAGCTGTAGTGGAGGGATACACTAAGGCCCATAAGGTTGATGATGCTATAAGGATTTTCAGGAAAATGCAGAGTAACAGCATTACTCCAAATGCATTTAGTTACACGGTCCTTATACAAGGACTCTACAAATGTAGCAGACTACAGGATGCTTTTGAATTTTGCTTGGAGATGTTAGAGAGGGGTCATTCACTAAATGTGACAACTTTTGTTGGCTTGGTAGATGGTTTCTGCAAGGAAAATGGAGTTGAAGAAGCAAAAGGTGTTGTCAAGACATTAACAGAAAAGGGTTTTGCTTTTGATGAGAAAGCTGTCAGGGAGTTTTTGGACAAGAAAGCGCCGTTCTCACCCTCCATTTGGGAGGCCGTCTTTGGTAAGAAAGCCCCTCAGAGACCATTTTAAATATATTTTTAGACTATGTAAGTTCATTGTCTTGATTCTTGTATTCTTTTCTAGACTTTGTTTTGTTCTTGTGTAATGATGTATGATTACTACAGGGACCACCTATTAAAATTTTCTAAAGAGAGTTCGAGTTGTTTGCTGTTTTTTTTAAAAGCAAACGTTAGTATATTTGTTGTTAGGTTAGTAATTTCTCTTTCAGCGTGATACAAGTCCAATTTTTGTTTTTAAATGTATTACTCCCAAATTATTTAGTGTTTCTTAGTACACAGCATGAACTATAATGACTGTCTTTAGAACTTTGAAACTTCTACTCATAACTTTTGGCTTGGTTCAAGTTCTTCACAAATACACAGAGTTTGGGAAAAATGCAGATCAAACTGAATTAGTTACCAAAACCAACCTGATCTTTTTTACATTGGATTGATTTGGGTTTGTCAGCTCTACTCAATCCTGCTGCAGCCACTCACAGTATGAAACAGTTTATTAAGTTCGTCGGGTTTATGGTTAAGTTGTTATGACTGTTGTCTTAGCAGTTAGGTATATAATCCAATTGTGCATACTATTTAGAGTAATACAATTCACTAATTTGTTCTCCAAATCTATGATATTTTTCTCTTCCCCAAATTCACAAATGCACTTGCCAGAATTTATGCTTTTGAGGTTATGGGACTATCTATGACAGTCATTGAGTTCCTTTTTCTGCTCAAACAATTTAGTAGCGCAAAACAAAGCAATGCTCCCTTATATTTCCAAGATCTAGTCGTTTGAGGGAAAAATGACAAGCAATGGTCTCAAAAGCTACGTAATTTTTTGAACAAGTGAAGGCTAATTACATTCTGTTCATTTAACTGGTTCTTCTACTAGGAGTAAGTTCATGGACTAGAAGCTAGGATATCAGCAAAATAATTAAAAAATATTAAAAAAACTGTCTTGCTATCTTGGTTGAAAGCATAGTGTGCCAATTCCTCTCGACCAAAATCTCAAGTAACTTTGATTTAAGATATAAGAATTATTGCTGTGAATTGTAGTCATGGAAGCTTACCTAGTGTGTGTTAGAACTTTTGTTGAACAGCAATGTATGGACGAAGAAGGTACCTAGTGTGTGTGAGAACTTGTGTTGAACAACAATGTGTGGATGAAGAGGATAAAGATATTTATCATTGCACTTGATTTTAAAACGTGTGTTGAGTGAGAATTATCTTTGTTCTTAGATAATAGGGGATTTCTTATGTAATATTTATTATTTTTCCATCAATAGTACAATGTCCATTTTATGTAGTTTTGGTTGGGGAATTCAACCCCACACCTATAAAATTCAATTTGGCAACCCTACACTTGGGATGATTTGTCCAAAATATCATTTGAAAGAAAAATGAAATTGTAAAAGTAAAATTAAATATTTTAAAAACATATTGCAAGATTTCGGATTTTTGAGGAATTTATCGAATATTCACATGTGTTTTTTTTTTTTTTTTGTGTTTGATTAAATTTTACTGGATTTTCTTCATAATCATGAAAAATTCGATATAGGTGCATACATTTTATGCATTTATATCAGATTTTTAAAAGATCGAAATTTTAGTTTTTTTACAGCATTTTTCAAAATTCTCACTAGGAGTGATTACATTTTGAATTTTGAATTTTAATTGTTTGATATTGTTTACTTGCGAAATTTAATGCTCCTTGTAGCAATATTTTTGTAGAAAATGTGTTACCCGCAGATTTTTCTATCGATTTTATTTTTAGAATTTCTCGGGGAACATTGTCATAGGGACCTTGTTTTAAAATATCAGTTGAAAAATCATAGATTTTTTCTTTACCCACCTCCCTATGGGGGTCACCCCCAGCGAAAATCCCATTTTACCCCTGCTTCGGAAATGCATTTTCTAAATATTTTTTTTTCTAAATTTTTTCAGACTTCGGAAGTGCATTTCCGAAAAAATCCCAAAAATTGGGATTTTGATTAATTCGGAGATGCATCTCCGAAAAAACAAAAAAAAATCTAAAAATTCCAAAAATTAATTTTAGGATATGAATTAATTTATATATTATAAATTTGGTATAATTTATGAGTAATAAATAATAATAATTATATATTTTGATATAATTTATTAGTTATGAATAATAATTATTATATATTTCTATTCTGATTCATATTTTAAAATTTAAAATAATTTTAAATAAAAAAATTAAAATAATTTCACTTACAAAATGAGTTATAATTTTTTATTTATATATTTATAATAATCATTATGTATTTACAAAAAAAATTAAAAAAATGAGTGTTTTAATTTATGTATTTATATAATAATTATAATAATTATTATATATTTATAAAAATTATTATATATTTATATATTTATATAATAATTATTATATATTAATTATAAATATATTTATATATTTATATAATAATTATAAAAATTAAAAAATTGAGTGTTTTAATTTATAATAATTATTATATATTTATATATTTATATATTAATTATTATATATTTATATATTATATATTTATATATTTCACTTACAAAATTAATAATTATTATTATATATTTATATATTTCTATTCTGATTCATAATTAAAAATGAGATAATTTTTTATTTAGTTTAAAAAAATTAAAAAAAGATTTTGTCTTAATTTTATTTAATGAATAAATTTTATATTTAATTCTATATAATTCAAAATTTACTTATGGAATTAAAATGTTTTTGATTTATATAAGTTAGTAAAATAATTTTTAACTTTCAAATAGTTTAGGATGTTTTGATTCACCTTGATTTTATTGATTCACCTTTATTTTATTGATTCACCTTGATTTTATACCTATTAATTGTATTGATTCACCTTGATTTTAATTTTTTTAATAATTATTAATTATTTCGGAAGTGTATATCCGAAACATTCCAAGACCAATTTGGTCTTGGAATATTTCGGAAGTTCATTTCCGAATTCCTCCAACGGGGGTGCGTTCGGAGATGAACTTCCGAAACACCACATTTTCTGAAAAGTAACTTTATTTCGGAGATGCATCTCCGAAATCAATATTTTATATTAAAAAAAACACGTTTTCGGAAGTTCATTTCCGAAAACACCTTTTTTAACAAAAAAACGTACCTTTTCGAAAATGAACTTCCGAAACAAGGGTAGTGTGGTAAATTCACCGGGGGTGGGCAAGAAAGTTAGGAGGTGGGTGAAGAAATTTTCAAAATCATATGCCATAAGATATTTTGAAAATATGATAATATATGTAGGGTGACATCGAATTTTTAAAAATCTAGCTATAGACATTTTTTATTTATTTTTTAATTGTTTGATTTTATTTTACTTGCAGAATTTATTGTGAATTGTAACAAAATTTCTATAAAAAAATGTTATTTGTGAATATATCTGTCGATTTTTTAATGGCAAATAAAAATTTGATAAAAAACCAAACTTTTCTCTATTCAAATTGGAAATTTCTTTAGCCACCTCCCTATGGGGGTCACGCCCAGCAAAAATCCCAAAATGCCCCTGCTTCAGAAATGAACTTCCGAAGCGTTTTTTTTTTTTAAAATTTTTTTCCATAATTCGGAAGTGCATCTCCGAAAACACCTCATGGGGGGTGTCTTCGGAGATGAACTTCCGAAAAGCATATTCAAACAGAAAAACCAGTAAGCAGCGGCAATAGAGTTAGCCAGAAGAGAAGGCAGAGTTGAGGAACATCTCATCTTCATGCTCAATATGTAGATTCTTGGATTCCATTAGAAAATCAGTTTCTTCGCTTTTAAAATCAATATGTAGATTCTTGGATTTCATCGCCGCGAACACTATCCATCTTCTGGATTATAAACATAGAACTTTGACTTTCCCAGCGCACCCCTTTGTTTGATTTTTTTGTAATGACGTCCCCTGATGATAATGATAAACTATAGCTTACATTGATTGGCTCCTTTATCTCGCGGAAACTCAAGTTGACAAAACTTTGAACAACTTCATGTCTCTTACTTTGTTCCATTTTCAGGCTACAACACGCAAGAAAACCAAGAATAAGCTTAACCACCCCCCTTAAGTTGAGAATATTATTTGGATCAACATGCTCGAGTTCAACATCATCATTCACAACAGATATTCTTCTTTGGATAGTGACTCAGAGATATTTCTAGCACCAACTTTTCTGTAAATATCAGATAGTTTACTCTTGAACAATGGTGTCATGTTATGCTTAGGATACCATACAAAAACTTTCTCGCTCTCAAAAAGCTTCTTCATATGAAGGTTATCTGGAATAAAAACATCTTCCTTATCGGCCAGAAGTATATCATTATTTCCTGATGTCGTAGGTAGTTTCTTCAAACTGTCAGCTCGAGTACCGCTCGCCATCGCTTAACGACGAGGGAGGGTTGATGATCACACCTTTTGAGATCAAGAACGACGAAGATTTAGCGGTTATGTGGACAACGTTCGACCGATTTTCTTCGAAAGGCCCGATCGAGTTGGACGCCAAACTTCAAAGATCGGCGGACGACGTTATCAAAATGTTGACTCATCCCCACCTACCCGTGTTCAACAATATGTAACTTTAATTTTCAGTAATATTATCGTTGTAATCTTCTCCCGATTAAATAAAGCGAATCGTTGTTGTTTTTCATTTTTCTTCTGTCCAGACATAAATTCGGAGGTTCATTTCCGAATTCCATCATGGGGGGTGAGTTCGGAGATGAACTTCCGAAACACCACATTTTCTGAAAATGTAACTTTATTTCGGAGATGCATCTCCGAAATCAATATTTTATATTAAAAAAAATACGTTTTCGGAAGTTCATTTCCGAAAACACCTTTTTTTCAAAAAAAAGTACCGTTTCGGAAATGAACTTCCGAAACAAGGGGTAATGTTGTAAATTCACCAGGGGTGGGCAAAAAGGTTAGGAGGTGGGTGAAGAAATTCTCTTCAAATTTACGTCTTTCTACCATATTTTGAGTTATAACTACCAATTATTCTTTGTTTTACTTAATTCTTTGGGAGCAATTTTTATTTGAAAACTTTAAAAATTCGAAGCTGAAAATTATGGAAGGGGCATTATTGTCATTTTAAAATTACGGATGAAAATTATTGACAATATAGAAAGATCTTGAGTTGCACATTTTTAAACAAGAAGATAGAAATGATAAACCGACACTCAAATCACTTTCCATTTGTTAATCAGCAAGTGACGTCTTTCGTCACGCCTCCAACGTTGTTTCCTTCAGAATGACGTGATCAGAGCTGCGTCAGAACTCATCATATTCCTAAATTTCTCTTATGCATAATTCTTTATAAATTTTAGAACATCTTTCTTCATTGCATTACAACTCTATTTATAGAGTTTTCTCAATTGCATAATGTTCTCCATTTGATCTTAGGTCTTTACAATGATCCATTAACTTAATCCCATATAATAAATTAAATTATGTTTCTTTATGTTGTACTATGATAATACACTGTACATGGGAGACAACATGACATTGTGGCAGTGCTGCAGCAGGAGCAACAACAACATGTCTTGACAACTTTTTAGAATGTCTTGTAGCATTTCATTCTTATCTATTTATTTTCTCCAACTTAACGCTATTTTCTTTTAAAATCTCTGCCACGTCAGCATTAACACTTAAGTTGAGGACCCATACTAGAATATTCTGGCCCGAGCCCTACTGGATGGTGTTCAAGGATTTCTGGTGTGACATAACTCGTCACAAGAGCCAATTCAACACAAGCACAAAACACATAAAATTTACCAAATAGAGCATCTAATGTGCTTTATCCTAAATTAACTAAAGTAACATAAAACATAAATAAATGATATTACTCACGCTCTAATCTATCATAAAATTCAAGTCTAAGAGACTTAAATATCTCACACAAAATGAGTTATCAACAATCAATCAATAATTGATTTGACAAACCATCATATGAGCCATGGTAGGAGCAAACATATAGAAAGAAGATATCATTTTTTTAGTGACCAAGTTGGTAAAGAGGGGTTGAGAATTGAGTATTGCAAAATTGATTTGTAGTTGGCAAATATCTTGACAAAACCCATAAAGAATGTAAGATTTGAAGACCTCAAAGAGTTAATCTGAATGAGGAGCTTAAAGAATCTGAATTAGGAAGGATATTATATTTTCTCAATATAATTATTGGTGACGGTTTAAAAGTGTCGCACTTGTAATTTAAAACACATGCAAATTTTCACAACTTGACATTTAAGTTTGTTAGTTGATTTTAGGCTTTACCAACTATTAAAAGGCCTATCCTCATTTGTAATCCATTCCATTCTAATAACCTACTCCTCTCTCTCTCTCTCTCTCTCTCTCTCTCTCTCTCTCTCTCTCTCTCTCTCTCTCTTACATTTTCTCTAAATTTCCTCAATTGAAAATTAACTTGAAAGACAAGTTACCCAATATTGCCCGCTTAGGAAAAAGTCACATGTTGCTAGGAAATAAAGGAAACAACTGTGAAGGGCTCTATATTCAAAATAGAGAATACCTCATAGATGTAATGCAGTAGACTTGAGGTCGGTCGAAATACAAAATATGCGAATTCTCCTAATAGATGGTCCACAATTGATAAACACCTACAAATTATGTGAAACTCCAATGACAACCTACAAGATTTATCAGTAATTGAAATTCATGATTTAATCGTTTAAATAAGTTAATCAATGACTTGAATGACACAAGTTTTAAAAAAATTGATATAGAAACCTCATAATGCTTATAATAATAAGCAATTATTATTACTACTATTTTAAAATACTCATGAATAGTATGTATCTACTATATACAAAAAATTTCAAACTTTGAGTAGTAGCATGTATTATTACATTTAGTAATAGTTAAAATCTTAGCACTCTAAATAACACTCCTTAGTATATGTAAACGCACACGCAAAGTTTCTAAGAAAAACAATATACTCTTAGTCTCCTCTATCTCTCTATATTCAGTTTTTCTTAACAATAACTTAATTTATAATTCATTTATTTTCTCTATCTTTGTTAATAGCAATCAAATCATCATCTTACACATAAAAACAATGTTTATCATGAACTTTATTTCTAAGGAGTGATATTGGTCCTTATAAGATAGAACTCACCTCTAAAATTTCTTATTATTTGCGCAATTTTATTGGATTCTTAAGTCATATGTTTGTGGCAAATCGAACGGTATGAGAGACTATCCATAAATGACATATCATCAAAGAAGGAAGATGTCAAGTCATTGTTGTAAACATTTTTTATGTGTTTATATTTTAGATATTTAATTTTTAAATATTTAAACTCCATCAATACTTAAACACGTAAGAGTATAAGACAAATATTTTATATTCGTTTGAAATATAACTATAATGTAATTCAATTAGTTTTTACTAAATGAACGGTAAATAGAGTTTGCATACAATAACTTCAAAGGTTAATTTCTAAAGTTTATTAAACAACTTAGATTTTAGAGGCTTTATGTGGAAATGAAAAAAATAAAAAATTACTATATTATAAAATTTCTTTCAAGTAGAGTAAGAGACAAATTCTTTATATAAGTGAAACAACACTTGCTCATTTCAACAATAAAAAATATTTTAAATTTAAATAAATTAATGAAAACTACTTCATTAATAATTTACAAGTTACAAAAGTGTCCCTCTCTTTTATATATAAAGGAAATCACTAAAATTATGTTCTTATTATGGATTCAAAAATGTCTATGGAAAAAGAAACAAATGGGAATGGAAATTCTTTTCTCAACAAGCATGCTTGTGCTTGCGTTTTGGCTGCTACTATTATCTCTGCAATATTTGGTTACAGTGAGTGACTTTCTATTTCTTTTTTGTTTTATTTAATCTATTATATTGTGTATTTGGAGGAATAAATTCAAGTAGACTTATGGAACAATCAATTTGAAGGATTATTTATGAATTATGCTTAACTTTATATTTAATTTAACAATTTAATGATTAAAACTTCACTTTTAAAAATAAAAAGTGAAAGATTTGAACTCGCATGTGTGTAATCTAAGGTAGAAATCGGTTGAGTTTTTACTATAAATTTAATTTAGTAAAAAAGTTTAAAACTTAGATCATACCTATTACATGTTATAGGTTTGTTTTAATATCAGTCTATGTTTTGTATCCTTGTTAATTATTTTATATTTAATAAATATAAAATTAATTATTTTATATTAATATTTTTAAGTAGACTAATAAATTAAAAATAAGATTGTACTTAATTTTGATACTTAACATGATATTTTGAATATTATATGACTTAGATATTCTATTTTATTTTATACATATATATATATATATATATATATATATATATATATATATATATATATATATATATAATATATATATATATATATATAATATATATATATATAATATATATATATATATATATATATATATATATATATATATATATATATATATATATATATGGTATTTTAGCTATAGTTTATAATAATATAATTAACTTAATAATAATAATAATAATAAAGTATATTCATAATTTTTAAGTAAGCAAATTAGACCCAATTTTTTTTATGGCAGCCTTATTTATGATTGTATATATAATTATTTTTTTAATCTAGTGGGTGTCCTGTTTAAAGTTATAGACTTATATCCAACACAAAAATTGTTAGCATTTAGCATGATTCGAACTCAGGATTTTGAGAGGAGCACACTCTCAAGACTCAAATTTGCACCACTAGACCAACTCTTAAAAAAATAAAAAATAATTACAAAATAAAAAAAATTTGTGATCAATTTGAAAAGTGATCATATAACTAAACAAAAGAGTGAAGGACTAAAAAAAAACAAAATCTTCTACTATCACTTCTATATAAATGGGTTTTCAGATCAGTTGAAAAAGGGTTCTTAAATCGGTTAGATTTCTCAGGTAACTTAGAGCGTTATAGTAAGTAGGACACTTGGACCTTTTACAAAATAGTTAGTAACAAACAAACCTTGAAAAATCAAGTTATGTACGGTAACTTAAAGCAACAAAATCAACTACATTTATCAATCTCTAATATTTGCTACAATGACTCATATTATGTACAGAAGACGTAAATCTTACCACTCAGCTGACACCTCATGGACGTGTACAAAGGGAGTAATACAAATTAATCAACATGGAATTATTAGCTTATGAATTTTTCATAAACTAGTTAAAAAAAACGAACTAACAAACATTATAATTTTTCAGTTACAGGAGTAATGGCTGGAGCACTCTTATTCATAAAGGAAGAACTTGAAATCACTGACATGCAAGTGCAACTTCTAGCAGGAATCTTAAACATTTGTGCATTACCTGCATGCATGGTAGCTGGAAGAACTTCCGATTACATAGGTCGCCGATACACCATCATTTTATCCGCGATAATCTTCTTCTTAGGCTCAATCTTAATGGGCTATGGATCAAATTTTCCAATCTTAATGATTGGAAGATGCATTGCAGGATTCGGTGTAGGGTTTGCACTTATTATAACACCAGTTTATAGTGCAGAAATTTCATCTCCTTCTTATAGAGGCTTTCTAACTTCTCTCCCAGATGTTTCCATCAACACAGGTACCTTCTCTATTTCTATACATAAATATTCGTATAATGTGAGAATATTTATGATTCAGACGAAAAAAACTAGACTAGTCTTTTTTTTTTTTTCTGGCACGAAGTACCTGATAGTTCAGTCGATGACTAATCTCTGCGTAGGAATCTGGAGAGACAAAATTTAATACTATTGTTATGTTAATATTTTTTTTCCTTCGCCAGGATTTAAACCTCGGTCGTTTAACTCCTTCAACTCAACGCAGGTTTCTTATTTGGTTATGTCTCAAATTATTTCCTTGGAAAATTGTCTTTAAGACTTGGATGGAGAATAATGCTAGCAATTCCTGCAATTCCTTCACTTGGATTGATAATTCTAATGTTGAAACTAGTAGAATCTCCGAGATGGTTAGTCTTGCAAGGACGTTTAGATGATGCTAGAAAAGTTCTTTTACTAATCTCCAATTCAAAAGAGGAAGCTGAACAAAGGTTGAAGGAAATAAAAGCCGCTGTTGGAATCGATGAAAATTGCATGCAAAGCATTGTTCATGTTCCACAGAAAACTCGAAATGGTGGAGGAGCTTTAAAGGAAATGTTTCATAAGCCTTCACCACATGTGTATAAGATACTATTTGCAGCTATTGGTGTTCATGTGTTTCAACAAATTTGCGGAATTGAAGGTATTTTGTTATATAGTCCAAGAGTTTTTGAGAGAGTAGGAATCACTGAAAAGAGTACACTTCTTTTAGCGACGGTTGGGATCGGAATAAGCCAAACATTATTCACATTGTTATCAAGTTTGTTGTTGGATAGAATTGGGAGAAGGACACTATTGTTGTTTAGTTCAGGAGGTGTGGTTGTGACTTGGTTAGGGTTGAGTATTTCTTCAGCTATAGTTGAAAGTTCTAAAGTAGGAGAAGAACCATTATGGGCTATTGTTTTTATTGTTGTTGTTATGTACATTTTGGTGGCTTTTGTTGCAATTGGAATTGGACCTGTGACATGGGTTTATAGCTCTGAGATATTTCCACTAAGGTTGAGAGCACAAGGTTTAGGGGTTTGTGTGGCTGTGAATAGAGTTATGAATGTGGCAGTGGTTACAAGTTTTATTTCAATTTATAAGACCATAACATTGGGGGGCACTTTCTTTATGCTTGTGGGGATTAATGCTTTGGCTTGGTGGTTTTACTATTCTTTCTTGCCTGAAACCAAAGGAAGATCATTGGAAGATATGGAAGCTATCTTTGGGAAAGAATCTAAGAGTGAGGTGCAAATGAAGCAACAATGCATAGTTTGAGATAAAGACTCTTTTTTAAGTTTGAAATAAATATATAAGGTAGGAGGATGTCGCATTTTAGGTATGAGGAAATCGGTCGCCCTAGTATGAGGCAGGAAAAACATTTGACCTCGATGAGATCGTAATACATTTACCTCGATTTAAATTGACTAATGCGAACTTGATCATGTAATATGTCATGTACAAACCTAATTGAAGGCTCTTTGTATCTAGCTTATCTTTAAAGAGAATAAGTGCAAACAATGTTACAATTAGTTTAATTTAAATTAATTAAATTGTGGCTCATCTTCTTATCTAAGGCCTTGATCATGTTGGTGGATTAGGCCTAATCCAAAAGTCTAGATTCCATATACTCGGTCCTATTTCAAGTATCGAACAAGAGTGAATGAATACACGAATGATCCTTGAAGATTTAAAGTTAACAACATTCATCTGCAACCCTCCAAGAAAAATGTATTCATCCTTAGGTAAAATGTTCTTTTCAAATCTCTACTTCATTGATGGAATAATCTATTTCGAAGTAAGAAAACACAAGATATCCCGACCTTTGGAAGATTTTGCGAATATTTTGGATTTTCCCCATGATGAACCTCTTTTTAAGCCAAACAAACAAGGGGACAACTTCAAATACAAGACTGATGCATCCTCATTTCTAATTAATCCAAAGTTCTAGTACTTACTTCATTCAATATAGGATTTGTGCGTCGGGACATTCGTCTGATTTATTATGTAACAAATCACATACTCTTTCATAGAAAAGCACCTTTAGTCACTTAACTAAGTCTAATGTTGCAATTGTATGGATGATTGCAAACAAAATTGAAACAAGTTGGACAAGTGAAGTAGTCAAGTGATACAATACATGTTAAAAAGAAATAGGAAAGGAATATGTTTACCATATGGCGACCTGGTCATAAAAATCCTAGAACACGCCACTTTCAATCATAAAGGAGAAGATTACGAGGAAGAAGTAACAAAAATAGGAGAAGCAACACTAGGAATGAAAATGTATAAGATTATTGATGTAAAAAAAAAAAATTCTCCAAAGGAAAGTAAAGAAGTGTGGATGAACAAGAACAAGAAGCACCCATGAATCTAGAATATTTTGACAATGACATCCCCGAAGTACCCCCTGTTGAAGATTTACTTAAGGACATAATCAAGAGACTAAAGAGGACAAATGAGAAGATCAACTTCTTGGCTTTTCACTTCGCCTAACACTTAAGGAATCTACCTCCATTGGTGTTCATCGTTGATGATGAGGATAGTGAAGAATAGTTTCACTTATGTTTCTCTTAGCTTTTAAGTGTGTTTTAAATTTCCGTCTTTCTCGCATTTTTTTATTCTCACAATTTTTTGTTTTTTGTAATTTGAATTCTAGTCTTTTGAATTTATAAAATAACATTTTTCTCTTTTTAGTAATATGTTTGACTAAGGGTGCGTTTGATTTGCAAAAGGGTAAGTATTGGACAGAACAGTACAATACAAACCTTAATAGTACTGGAAAACTTGTCTGGTACATGTTTGACGACAATGGACAGGACAAAGAAAATAAAGTAACACTCCTCTTTCTTTCAAACCTTGAATAAATCTCACACACACACACACACCGGTGTGTGTGTGTGTGTGTGTGTGTGTGTGTATATATATATATATATATATATATATATATATATATATATATATATATATATAGAGAGAGAGAGAGAGAGAGAGAGTGTGTATTTTTTAATCAAAAATGAAAGGTTACTTCGTATTTTTAATAACTTGTACTAGGGACAAAATAGTATTTTTATATTTTAAATATTAATAGAGGATGAGAGATAGAGTTTTTTAAATAGAAAATAAATGGGTATTTTTGTATTTTAAATAATTTGTACTAGAGACAAAATGATATTTTTTTTTTATATTTTAAATATTACTAGAGGAGGATGAGAGTGAGTGAGTGAGAAAGAGAGAAAATATAAGGGTATTTTTGTATTTTAAATAATTTGTAATATGGTTAAAATGGTATTTTTGTATTTTAATATTGTAGATATTAATAGAGGAGAGAGAGAGAGAGAGAGAGAGAGAGAGAGAGAGAGAGAGAGAGAGAGAGAGAGAGAGAGAGAGAGAGAGAGAGAGAGAGAGAGAGAGAGAGAGAGAGAGAGAGAGAGAGAGAGGTATTTTTTTATATTTTAAATATTACTAGAGGAGGATGAGAGTTAGTGACTGAGAAAGAGAGAAAATATAAGGGTATTTTTGTATTTTAAATAATTTCTAATAGAGTTAAAAATGTATTTTTGTATTTTCATAATGTAAATATTAATAGAGGAGAGAGAGACACGAAGAGCAGAGAGAGGAAGAAAGATATATATATATATATATATATATATATATATATATATATATATATATATATATCACTTGTACTAGAGTATTTTTGCATTATAAATCACTTGTACTAGGGACAAAAAGTTGTCACTTGGTTTTTGTCCAGTCCTTAAAGTGGTTAGGTTTTTTATCATAAACCCTAGAGTCTTTAGATCAATTCAGAAAGATGGCTACGTTTTGATGATGATAATACTTAAATTGGTTTTAATGATAACAACACATGAAGTAAAACAATTACTAAAGCTAGCTCAAGTAGTCAAATATGCACTATGTGGTTAATCAAGCTATCTTTCTGAATTGATCCAAAGACTCTATGGTTTATGATCACCAAAGATATCTTTACAACTCTCTAATAATGGTGAATAACTTGAAGACATCTCAAATCTCATACAATAGAATATTCAAGGGAAGTACTTATATATATATATATATATATTACAAAGGAACTTAAAAGCTTTAGAGTGTGAAAGAGATGAAGTGTGAAAACTCTATTGATCGTGTTCGTGTGAGTGATCATTGTATTGTAAAGACACAAGGGTGTTTCTAGAAGTAGTAAGACTAAATCACACGCGCGCACACTCAAACACACACACAAATATTTTTGAAGTGTCTCCTTTTTTATTAAAATCATCAAAGATGTTTTTGGAGCCTAGCCAGTTGACTCGAAAATTGTTTAATTGATTAGAAGACTTTTTATTACTATCTAATTGATTAGATACTTGCCCTAATCGATTGTGATTATGTCTTAATGACTGGCAACGATTCTCTATTAAAGCCTTCTAATTTGGGCAACAATAACTGATTATTGCAAGTACCTTATCAATTATGTAATCGTTTAGGTCATTTATTTGACCTATGAATTGTTTCTAAAATTACATTATTACTTTTCTTATAAATAAAGAGGCTCTCAACCATTTCAAACAATCTAAAAAATGTAAAACACATAATTTTTCCTATATCAAACTCTCCCTAAATCATTTCTACTTTTTCAAATATTTTATCCATAATGCTTTGAGAGTGTTATTGAGCTTAAATGAGAAATTTGTTCTGGGTGAGAGCTTTAGTGTAAACTTACCAAGAGTAATTTTTATCTTAATTAAATCATTCTTCATTAGGAAGTGGATATTTTGGGTTGAGATAAACCAGTGTAAAAGCTCTTTTGGGGATTAGAATAAGTCTTTGTTGTTTGTGAGATCCGCCATTGAAGAAAAGCTCCCTTTTGGGTTCATGAAGAATTAACAAAGAAAAATCTTTACAACGTATACTCAGTTTATGAGATTAGCATGGTATACAAATTCAATCAATTTCTGAGTTCTGCATGTATAAAAGCTCAATAGGTTCAAGATCATCTTGGTAAGAATCCCAATTCAATTTGTGGTTAACTTGTGAAAAATTCGGTTCAATATGGAGGATAGTCATCTCAAAACTCCATTTTGATTCGAGATCAGCATGAGCAAAAACTCAATTTGGCTTAGAGACTAACCGCTCAAAGCTCTGTTCGTTATTTGGCGTGAAGACTAACTGCTTCAATACATGGTTCATTATTTGGTTAAAAGTTATCCTGAAACTTCATTTTCTTTTATAACGGGGTTCCTGGGCTTAACCTTCTAAAAGCTCTTAAGCATTATCGGATACTTTTAAGATCAATTCTTAGGGAGAGGAGTATGTCACTTTTTTACGACTAAATCTCTATAAGTTATTGGTGTCGTTCTCTCTTCCCTGAACTCTTTTATTTTCCTCTTAATTTCTTTATATTGTTTTTCCGTTGCATATTCAAACATTCTCTTATAAAATATTTTCAAACTCTAATTTAAAAAATGATTTTTTTAACTATCATTTTTTAAACCTCCACAGTTCACCCCCGCCGCCGCCTTGTATATGGAGTCACATGTTCAACAACGATAGAGTTTTAATCCGTGTACTTCTCTAGTTCTAGAGATAATAATCATATAATGGCATCTAGATTATTATCTAGGGTCATTTAAGAAAGTTAGGAAATGGTTTATGTTATATTTAAATGCAAGTGGATTGAGAGTAACACTCGTGTACAAATTGATGAATCAGGATTTACACAGGTTGACCTTCATAAGGGAAACGAACCTTTGATCATGACATCTCAAGTAAAACAAGTTTTTATTTCACCGCCCCTTCTAACAATAAATGTTCAATTGTTTTCCAAAGAAAACACATTCCTTCTAGTGATGAAAATCTAGATTTAACTCTTGATAATTCTAGGACCCCCTTCTTTCTCAACACACATACCTACCTCATATGAAGAAAATAATTCAGATGATGTGTATGTTATTTGTTATGATCATTAAGAAGGGATATGGAAGAACTAACAAGTAAATGTTTTTTATATTTATCCATAATTTATTGTTATTTTTTATTCTAAATATTTATAGTTATTGTTCTAACACTTTTTACATATGTTCAACTTATAGGTGTTTAAGGAGCAAAACCGACCATTCATAGAAGAAGATTTATATGATGTATGTTTGTTCGTGGCAACTTGATTCCTTGTATTTTAAGAGTTTAATTTAACCATTGATATGTTTGTCTTTAAAAAGAACGAATATGTATAGCCACTCTTGACATATTTGTTTATTCTACCTGATGTAAATATGTATAATTTTTGTTTTGGTACATAATATGTGTCATTATAGTTTTGATGTAAATATGTTTAGTTTTGACTTTGTAGCCATTAAATATATGCTACAAAATGTGTTATTTAGATTATGTTTAAAAAAACATGTTATAAAAAAATATGTAAAATTAAAATAAAAAAATACAAGGAATTTATCCATATATAGTGAATTTTTAAGGAATTATGACTTGTCCTGATATCTCAACATATCAAGAATAAATAAAACTGAGAAAGCACTTGGACGTTGGTGGAAGAGCCAATGCAAAAGAACATGAAGTCATATGCGTATAAAGAGGAAGAAAAGATGTGATGATTTATTGTTCCTTTGATCAGCTATGATAATAAATTATTAGATGATTATGTAAAACACGTTAGCACTTATGCCGTTATGTGCAGGAGAGAAATTAAACTGTTATTTCTATTATCATTCCTTTAATTATTTTTATAATTTTTTAAAATATTCCTTAATATAGTAATACCTCAAAAATGACCAAATTACATATGTTAAGGAATTTAATTTTGAAATAATACTTTTTTCTCCATAAACCCTTTTCACATTCTCTTCCTCTCACATGCTCTTTCTCTTTTTTCCGCTCTCATCTTCATCTTCTTCATATTCTCATCCCTTTTACGATTTGATATTGATTATATGAGTTTGTCAACTTGTGATAGTATAAATGTATTACCTTTTATTTTTTTTGTGTTTTGTGTACTACCTCCGGTCTCATTTAAAAGAAAAAAAATAGATACATTAAATAAATAATGTATTTGGACAAAATGTTGTCCAGATACATTATTTATTTAATATATCTAAAAAGTGAATTTTTTCTTATAAATAGGACCAGAGGGAGTATTATTGAGTTTTTGTATCATAAATATATAAATGAATTGAGAGAGGCGTGACAAATATGATTTTGACTTTATTCTTTTATCAAATTTAATCACATATCAATGAATATGAGAGAGAGAGAGAGAGAGAGAGAGAGAGAGAGAGAGAGAGAGAGAGAGAGAGAGAGAGAGAGAGAGAGAGAGAGAGAGAGGAGAGAGAGAGAGAGAGAGAGAGAGAGAGAGAGAGAGAGAGAGAGAGAGAGAGAGAGAGAGAGAGAGAGAGAGAGAGAGAGAGAGAGAGAGAGTAAATTGTATAAACGAGAAAAATAATTTTGATTAATTTTTAAATAAAGTTGGGTGTAACCAAATGTTTTATGGCTCTTCTAGAAAAAAATGTAGCATTTACATGTCTAGTGGGTATATAATGGTGATGTTCTTACTCTATAATCTATAGAGATAAGGTTTAAATATCATCGAAGACAATATAATATATTGCTTCGCTGGATAAATTTAAAAATAAATTAATATCATACATATATCTTGATGTCATTGAGAACTATCGATCACTTTACTAAGTAGTGTTATAAAATTTCATGTTATATAAGAGAAAGTTTTAAATTGGTTACAACTATTTAAGCATGTTATTTATATACATGCATGTATTTTTTTTATATCAAAAGAGATTTAGAATATAAATTATAATTAATGGAATAATGCATAGATGAAAACTCGAGTTAATTAGAAAGAACATAGATTAAATCTTTAAATAGAAACTTGAACAAAAACAATGAAACATAACAAACTACAATTTGTGCCCATACAACACCTATAAACAAGGAGAGTCTTCTAATTAATCACATCCTCTCATTTTTAACACATTAATTAAAGATGATTTAGTTTTTTACTCTAACCTCTTGTTTACTTTTTCTCTCTCCATTTCTCCACTTGTCTCACATCTTCAATCAATTTTATCCTTGTACATTATCTCGTCTCTATCTTTGTCTATATCTCACACTAATGAAATGAAACAAGCAATTGCAAAGTCATCATTAAGGAGGCTGTGTCCAAACATAGATAAAGAAGATGGATTGGAAACTGTTCTTGAAATACCTATACCTGAAGAAATGTTTTCAAACATGGGAAGTACTGTAACATTAAGGTGGCAAAATATGTTAACATGGATGAAGGCTCAAACTGAAGATAGATTGTCTTCTCCTACTGTTACCGCACGTTTAAATGAGCTTCGTTTTTTGCTTTACCTTGTTGGATCTCCTCTTATACCTCTTCAAGTTCAATTAGGTCATTCCATTCATCGTCCCGTCAGAGATTGCTCAATTGTACGTAACATCACATACACGTACATACATATATGCATCCATGTTTTCTTTATTTATTATCATGTATTATTATAATATGAGAGAACAACAACATAAATAACATCTTAAGATAACATGTTATTTTATTATGTGATAGGAAGCATCAACGGCAAAGTATATAGTACAACAATATATAGCAGCAACGGGAGGACAAGCAGCATTGAATGGTGTGGAAAGTATGTGTGTAATGGGACAAGTTAAAATTACTGCATCGGATTTTCATCATACTAGTGAAACCATTGAGGTGAAAAAAACCTCTGAAGAAAATGGAGGATTTGTTTTATGGCAAAAAGATCCAGATTTGTGGTGTTTAGAGCTTGTTGTCTCAGGTTGCAAAGTTTCTTGTGGTAGCAATGGTAAGCTTTCATGGCGTCATTCTTCTAACCAACAAACACCTATTGCAAAAGGTGCTCCTAGACCTCTTCGTCGCTTCCTTCAGGTACATATATTACTATCCCTGACTATATTTGTAAGACAAAATTTAATTTTTAGATTCATTAAATAATCAATTTATTTGGTTCAATATTTATTAACTGCATGCATGCTTGCGTATTAAAAATTTTTTAATCATCTAAATTAAATTCTTTCTTTGTAGGGATTGGATCCAAGGGCTACTGCTAATTTATTTTTAGATGCTGCATGTATAGGAGAGAAAATAATCAACGATGAAGAATGTTTCATTCTAAAACTAGAAACAAGTCCAGCGATTCGTGAGGCTCAAAGTGGACCAAATTTTGAAGTCATTCATCATACAATATGGGGTTATTTTAGCCAAAGATCGGGTCTCTTAGTTCAATTTGAAGATTCTAGATTACTAACAATGAGAACCAAAGATGATACTGACATTTTTTGGGAAACAAGTTTAGAATCAGTAATTGATGATTATAAATATGTAGATGGAATAAATGTATCACATAGTGGCATAACTCGTGTTACTGTTTCTAGATATGGAGAACAATCAGCAAATCATAAAAGAGAATTAGAAGAAAGGTGGAAGATTGAAGAGGTAGATTTTAATATTTGGGGTTTGACTGCTGAAAGCTTTTTGCCTCCATCAAACTTAGGAAAGACATGAAAATACTTTGTAATTGAATCACATTATGTATTTTTTGCAAGAGATAAAAAGAAGTAATAAGTATCATATTATGTTTTGTAATGACAAGTACGAAGCTAATGTTCATATAACAGTGGAGTGTAATGCAGTAAGGGTATCGATTTTTGAAATGTTCATGCATAATTGTGTTTTCTAAACATATTTATTTTGTAAAACAAAATAAAAATAGCATTTAATTTGTCCTTCAAATTTTGATTATTATCTATCTTAATTTATGGAGAAAGTTGTTTGTTTTAGTAGTAAAAGGAAAGATGTATATTCGACCTTACGGTTGAATGTGTCAAATACTCATGGAATTTTTTTAAGTGTATACTTATAATATTAGAATGACTATATTTTCATTACAATAATTTATATTTACTATGCAAACAAAATTAGAGGTGAATGAAAGGGTGGTTGAAGAACTAGTAGCATTGAAATAAAATTCAACCGTTAAAGAGAGAAATACAGATAATGGGTTGAAGAAATCTTGTATAACATTGATAGGCGTGTTTACAATGATTTCTAGTAAACAACTGTTAGTCCTCCAAATTAAATACTTTGGTAACTTGTCGGATCGACTAGTTTGATCCAAGGACATGTGTCTAAGTTTTTTATGATTATGCTTACAATTGAACTCACGTTTCGACACAATTGCTTCTCTCATGAATATACCAAAGTTTATTCTTGAAGACAATAAATGATAAGAATGTAAAGTAAAACAATTCGACTGTTGAAAGAAAATGACTGAAAATGATAAAGGCTTCGACTGAAAAATAAAAGAAATATAAATAGTATGTAAAAGACTTTGTATTGATAATAATAAATGACTTTTGTTAAGTGTCAAATTGTAGTTATTTTGTGTATGTAAATAGTGGCACTTATCGACGCTTTTTGTTAATACCGTTTGAATAATTCCCCGTTTTTGTGTAATTACGTTTACTTTAAGAATACTTGTATTTTCATACACTTTTATACCGTTTGACAGTTTTGTTGTATTTTTGTAGGTATTCTTGCGTTTTCGGAGCCTTGAGGAATAAAGTGTTGAAGACACGGCTGCGAGAGCAAAGAGGGAATAATTTTGCTGCTCTAGTGCAGCGCGCTACGCGCGCTCTTTGAGGTTGAAGAACAAAAGCTAGCAGAAGATTGGGCGCGTCGCGCGATTTTTAGGGCGCTTCGCGTGTTAGGGAGGTTTGGTACATAAGTGAGGGCGCGTCGTACGCTGTGCGTAAATAAGTTTTGTATAAGTAGCTTAGAACAAATTTTTCTAGGTTTTTTATCATCTCTTCTTTGACAAGTTGAGCTCTGATCCATTTTTGGTAGTTTAGAGGTTTAGGAAACACCATTGGATGCTACATCATGTGGATTGATCATGGATTTATCTCGATTTCATTGTAACGGTGGGAGTTTCCGATTCATCTTCTTTCTTCCCTATGTTTCATTCTAATGGTGGGGTTTGTATGTATGTTTTTCCTCTCTTTTATGTACATTTGTCGATCTTGGGATCGTTTATATATTTGCTTTACAAATCATCATTGTTGTTGTTCTTGATCTTTTTGCTTAAATGCTCTGGATTTGTGTTGTTGCAGACATGGACACCATAGATCTTGATTAGGAATGATAACTGTTAGTTTCTAGATTGCATAAATGGATTTAGGACTAATAATCGTAATGGGTATCGAGTCTAATGCCTCTGTGTTGTTTGTGTCAGTGGAGAAATCATTGATGTGAATAGTACGGTTGAGCTTCCGTCGGTGTTGCAGACATGGACACCGATGTGGCATCTCGAATGATGCCCAGTGATTTTGATGCGTATTGTGAGTGTCGAGCGATAAGATCTTCAGATTTAAGTATTAGACGGGTAGAGCGAAATGCAATTCCATAACTATTTCTCTTAGGCTATTGAGATTGTTTATCTGCTTTTATTTACTTTTCCAGCATTTACCTTTCCGCACCCAAATCATGAAACTTAGAACGCGAGATAGTCGAACGGCAGTTCTTCTTACCAATCTCTGTGGACACGATAATTCCTGGATAAATATTTCCAAATATTTTGTTGCTTGCCGCTCTACCGCACCAACAACTTTGAAAAGACAACAATGGTATTTCTTATACGTACATTCTCTGCAACTCTTTTCTCTAACACTGGTACTTTGAGTATATTGAGTAATTTGTACAAAATGAACACACTGAATCCTAACATTAATACTCCTATTTATACTAATTCGACCCTAACGGTCTTTCTCCAGGAACATGTCACGTTCGATGTTTGTATGATTCTTTCGAATAATAGACCTTCACGCGTCTCTACAGATAAAACACTTCAATTTGAATTCAAATTCTTCCTTGTTCACAGGCGCTAAGTTTTCGACGTATTGTATCCAAATGACTTCAAATTTAAATCCATCAATGAAAACAATTCTATTCGATCCTTCTGTCTTTAAGACAATTTAGGCTTTTGTGTAAACTTGTCCAATTGATGTCAAAATTATCAGTTAACAAAGTGTAATTTGTTTTCTTATATAACTTAATAGCTCATATTATAATTTTCTAATTCAATTTGAAAAGTTATATATTCGTTAAGGGGTTGGAAAAACACTTAAACCACATACGATATATTAAACCCATCTTCTAAACAAACCTTAACAACGACATACATCAACAACAAACCTTAAACAACACATAAGATACAACAAACAACTTTTAGTAACAACAACAAACTGATCAACATCATACCATAAATAACATAAAACATACAACTTTTATTACTAACAACAAATAACTTTCATCAACAACAACATATCAACTCATAAAATATTTGACAAACATACTTGTCTTACAGGAGCAATCGATGTTGAAGGTCGCATCCCATGGCTTGAAGTTGAAGAACTTCCTAGAGGGGGAGACGCCTGAGCAGGTCAGGTGTATTATTATCGACTTTAGTCTGTTAGAGTTCGTCGATTTCTCATTTTTCATGCTCGACACCTCCCTTCTGTCAGCTTTTATTGAGCGGTGGCATCCTGAAACATCATCCTTTCATCTTTCATTTGGGGAGATAACTATCATATTGGATGATGTCTCATCATTGTTTCATATTCCCATCGTTGGTAAATTCTTCATTGGTCCTTATATTAACCAGGGGACGACGCTGTCACAGGTTGTAGAGGATCTGGAGGTTGATGAGGGTGTGATGCTTTAGGAGTCTACCTTTAACAGAGACTTGGAACTTCAGATATCTTGGCTGAGGTAGAGGTACGATGAGCTTGTGGCGGCATAGAGGTATGAGGTTGCAACTAGGGTGCACATGCTACATCTAATGGCATGTACTCTCTTTGTAGACAAGTATGGTGTTTATATAGATGTTTGCTACCTTTTGCTGTTCAGTAGCCTAGACACTCCAAATTGGGCTTAGGAAGTGGCGACATTGACTATGCTATACGCGTCACTTAAAGTTTCTTCCCAGACTGAGACCAGACAGCTAGTTGGTTACTTGAGCCTATTTCAGGTATACTAACATTTCTTTTTATTTGTTCACATTAATCACATTAATCATTTTTATTTGTTCAGTGTTGGATATACGGGTATTTCTCCCGCATATATGATAGAAGACTGCAATGTATCCTAGTGAGTGCTCAGCTGGTGAGAAGGAAGGGAAAACAGGCAGTTCGTGGTGGTGTTATGGAGTACAAGAGGAGGCTTGATGCGTTGACAGTAGATGATTTTGTTTGGATACCATAATTGGCGCAACGTCCACATCGCCCATTTGACGATGCAACATTATATTCAAGGCATATGTGGTGGGAGAACCACATGGCTAGACATCTGCTTGAGAGGTGTATGTGACAGTTTGGTGTTTTCCAGAGCATCCTTCGTTCTGCACCTGAAGCTCCAACTGGTGGGATTGATAGATGGTTTCAAAGTCGCATCATCAGCTTTGTCCATGAGATTAGAGCTACCGCAGTTTCGGTACAACATCCTTCATAGTGCGAGGATGGTTACTTGGAGTGGTATCACAATATATCATACCATCGCTTCATACCATCGACTGCAGTGTCTTCTGATGTTTCAGGACCTTCTGGTGTTAGGGCTTTTGCCGTTGAGGTACGGGCTGACGACGTTCCGCCACCCCCACCCCTACCTCCCGCAGGGGACCACGATAGTCGTCTCCAGTTGATTGTTGTTCTTGCAGATAACTTCACGGATTTGGTAAACTCGAATGGTGAGGTTTTTATAGAATTATCTAGGATAACAAACATAGCCCGTGGGGGGGCTATGTAGACATATTATATTTTATTTGTATTATATGTATATTTTGTGACACAGACTCGTTATTACCATACTTATTTATTGCATAATATTTTAGGGATTACATGATTCAAAGATGAACACAGCATAAAATAGTACAACAAACATAGATTAAAAAACACTAAACATGAAAACCTATGTACTACTAGATGATTTTGGACGTTTCAACATATTCATCATGTCGTCGACGAATCTTGTTATTTGCGCTCCAACTCGATCGGACCTTTACTTATCCTACGCTAAAATGATTCCCACATGGCCTTGACATCGTCGTTGGTCTTCAACTCAATCAGGTTGTATTTCACCCTTCCATTACTATTAATCCAATCTTTACGAAACTCGGTCTTTCTCACCGTTCAGTTATCGGTATTAGGCACCAACTCATTTAACTTGTCTGTCAAGTTGGCGAGGGATGCGGCGCCATCTGGAAGCTTGAATTCAACAGGAGGGTTGTTTTCGTTGAAATACACTTCTACTTAATTAGAAATTGAGGAAGAGACGTTTTTTGAGATGTCTTTTTCTATAACATATGTCCTATTTATACAAATGGCAATTCATTCTAAACCACAAAAATTTTTCGGTGCAATCAGAACCCTCCAAATATGTCGACAAAAACCTAATTGTTGAAAAATTCCAAATGAGTACATTATCGGAAATTTCAGTGTACCACAAATTTCCGACATTCAGTGGTAAATTTAAAATTTCCGATAAAAATGTACCAATACCAGAAATTTCAAATGCACTACCAAAAATTTCAACTACTGAAAATTTCATATACTCTATGGGAAATTTTTTTTGAAAAAATTGTGCCATTTTCCCAAAGACATTTTTGGAATAATGAAAAATGGGGGTGTGAGGCATAATTTAGAGGATGAGAAGTAAAGTTCTCCGATAATTCCCATGGGCAGGGAGCAAAATTGTAGAGGTCACTTCTTGGCCCAAAAGCTATTAAGAGTGGCAAGAGTATTTGGAAATAGGGGTGGCAAATGGGCATGTCCGTCCCGTTTAGGTCTGTCTTGTAAAAAATGGGACGGACGTAATGGAGGATGCGGGCCTAAAATCTAGTTTTATCCCGCAAAAGCCCGCGAAAAAAATATTTATGTAAATTACCATGCCCGCAAAAGCCCGCGAAAAAAACAGAACATAACGGAATGAACACACTAAAATACGAGCAAAACGGACATGTCCAATAGACCGAACTCATTTTGCCACCCTATTTGTAAGTACTTCCAACAATACTAATCGCAATATAAATACAGAAAAGATATATGTACACTGAAAGTGTACACTACACCGTATAAATCTACACTTAATATATTATTTCTATTTTTTTATTAATTTATATTTTCTTGGATTTTGTGCGACCAACATTTGCTTTGTTGTTTTTTACGGTGTACATACATGTGTAAGAAATAATAGTGTATAGACAGCACCCCTGATATAAATAATCCATAAATAATTGATTGTGTTTTTTCATTAAAAAGAAATTAAAATAAACTCTTATTTATTTTCAAACAACAAAAAAATACATTGAAAACGGTGTCGTTGGCTGTCGGTTGCCTCAAAAAGCAGACGTACCATACTCGCAAAGACACAGCCAACAAATCAACGGTGACAGTAACGCCACATAGGAAAAGAAAAAAAAAACCAAAGTCAAAATAAAAAGAATTAAATAAAAAAAATCCCTGAAACACCAAATCCGTCATTTCACAATTTCCATATCAGTAACGCAGTGCCGGTGGTATCTCACATCACATTCACACAACAAACAACAAACAATTAGATCGGAAAAACAAAACAAAACAATGAAGCTTCAACCGGTGTAGAAAGAAACCACACAGAAATAGAAATCATAACTATTAATCACTAACCGTTGTTAAATCTAATTGATTGTGTGCATCGCGAAACACATCGATTAGATCGAATTCGAGAAATGAAGGATGACGATGGACTTCCAACCTCAACAACAACAACGAGTAGCAAAAAGGAAAACGTGGATTCGTCTTTTCTCGGGAAAGGACGCTACAAATTCTGGGCATTAGCTGCTATTTTGCTTCTCGCTTTTTGGTCCATGTTCACCGGTACCGTTTCTCTTCGTTGGTCTGGTAATCTCAATTCCTTGTCCACTGACCTAGATACCCCAATCCACGATGACCTAGATGTTCTCGTAAGTGACATTTTTCTGTTTTTGTTTCTGAAATTGGTGATGTGATTTGTGAATTGTGATTATGTTTTGTTTTGTGTGTGTAGGAAATGGAGGAGAGGGAGAAGGTGGTGAGGCATATGTGGGATGTGTATACCAACAGCCGTAGGATCAGGTTGCCGAGGTTTTGGCAGGAGGCTTTTGAGGCTGCTTATGAAGAATTGACCAGTGATGTTCCTGGTGTTAGAGATGATGCAATTACTGAGATCGCTAAGATGTCTGTTCGTTCAGTTAATTTTGATCCGCCTCCTATCCAATCTACGGTTCGACATTCTTCTTTGATCCATGATGCTGTTAGTTGATGTTATTGTTTTTGTACTTGTTTGGATCTTTCAAATTTTATATTGCATTAGAAATTTGGATTACTATTTAATTCAAAGTCTATAACTTTTTGGGTTGAACAAACTCAAGAGTGTCAGGTCTGTTTGGATTGGTTTATTTGAGCTTATCTACTTGAAAGAGTACTTGTGAGGCTTATAACATTAAAATCAACTTATAGCATGGCCATAAGTTGTTTTGAACTTACTTCTATAAGCTCTTCTGGATAAATTATGAAAACAACTTATTTTATTTTGTTTTGAGAACAGGTTATATCTAAGTAGGCACTTGTATGATAGTGTTTATGTTACAAATGATAATTGTTATCCAAAACATGAGTTAAACTTCTCCACACAACAACTTGTGAAAAAATAAATACTAAAAGATTTTTGTGATTAAAATTATGAGTTTGTGAAACGAGCTTTTCATGAGTTAAAATTAGTTTGTGTTTTTACTTTTAAAATGCTCATTCGTTTTGCTTCTCCATAAGAACATATATTTAGGCTTATGCTAGAAAATATCTTTTACCTTCTATTACCTATATTTAGATCATGGTTACCAAGCTTCATTGGTTTCCAATTCGTTAGTTTTGTTACAAAAACTTTGTTCTGAATATCACTGCTATTTGCATAAATGGTGTAATCAGTTTGAAGTAGGTTTACATTACAAGGTGTTGCCAGCTTTCTTTATCTGTTTTACTCCAATATGCTTAAACACAGATCTTGCTTGCTTTGATTTATTAGAATTCTCTTCACTTCGTTTGTTGTCTGGTTGCTATGATGTTGGTGAAATAATTCCCAAACATATTTACATTCAAGTAGTATGATCAGATCATCATCTAATTAACGATACTCCTCTCCACTCTCTCATCGCTGTCCCTTTTACTTGGAATTTTGTGTGTGTGGGAAGGACATGTAACCTTGTGGTTATCTTGGATGAAAGAGCAAAAGGAAAACTTGGGTGGGGGAGGATAACATATCCAATGTATAACAAGACAAAATACAACAAAAAGCTTGAAAAACGTATACCATAAAAGTGCTTTGCTGCATGATAGTTGAGCCTAAAAAAACACTATTAGCTGCATGTGTTTTTCTTTTATGTTGTCAACTGGAGTAATTCCTTCTTGCTTCTACATTAAATGACATGGTATTCCCTCTTTATGCTTCCACATCACTTGTAGAGTATAATTGGAGATTAGTTACCTCATAAATGTAGAATTTGTTGAATAGCCACATCATGTGATTTAGGAGGAGTACTTTTGAGGAGTTTTTAATTAACTAGATTTTTTACCAGCGTCACTGACCAACTGTTAATGATAGCTTTATGGGTTTTCCTTTTTGTTTATTTACACTTTTGGTTCTCTTGTTTGATAAAGTTCAATTTGATCCCTGGTTCCCAAATTTCAAGGGACGTGCATGTCTTGTTTTGGAGTTGATGCAAAGTAGTCATGTCCATGTGTTGCGCGACTTCTGTATAACACTGATAGTTCCATGTCAGCAAAATGGCTGGCATGGCTATCTTTTTTTTCACTTAACACCATCTTTGCCGACTTGCTGATGGCATGACTCGACTCCATGGTAGTAATTATGGCTGTCAGAAAACAGAAATGTTCCAATTTGAAACAATATATAGGAAAATGGTTGAAAAATTATTGTTTTGTTAGAAGAAAGTTCGCAAGGGTTGACAAATTCTCATTAGTTAACTGAAATTGTTCATTCATTAGAGTTAGATGAAAGGGTCTGTCGCAATGTTCGTTATTTTATAGTTTAATTGAAAGTTCATGCTGGCTACTCACGATCACCCAAAGAATCAAGGAAGAAGTAGGGAATCCCAAAATGCCTTTTCCCTCCAAGGCTTCCTCTCTTTGTTACTGCAAAAACTGCACCCTTTCTAACTAACTGTACCCTCTCTTACTATACTTTGAGAGCTTTATTTTTCAATTGATCAAAGATGCTAAGTTCATAATTGAACTTAGACTGAACAAAAATTAGAAGGCTTCCTCTATTTATTACCTTTAACTTACTAAATGTACCCGTGTTAACCATACTTTTAGGGTTCTATCCTTAAAATTGGTTATGTCATAAGTGATGCCTGAATGTTGGGTTGATCTGTATGTTGCATAAATTGAACTTTTGAGAAATTAGACAGAACAAAAATTTGGTTATGTCATAAGTGATGGCTGAATGTTGGGTTGATCTGTATGTTGCATAATATACTCTAAGAATACCTTACTTGTTTTTCTTCTGCGAATAAAGCGAGTTGAATTGGAGTTGTTTTTGTCTTTTCAAAAGTATGAATGTATGATTGGTAAAGTGTTATCTGCTTACAAATATTCTTAGTATAGCGTGCTGCAGATGATTATTAGAGTTGGTTGGGATCGCCAGCACCATTGTGATGCCTCTGTGCTCCCTTTTGTTATAGAAAAATAAAATCATACTCTGCATGCATATATTCCGGCCTGATGTATTTACTGTGTATTATTTCAGAGAACACAAGAGTTTAGTAAAACCCTCAAGATAGCTGAGAAAGGAAAAGAAGCCATTGCATCTCGGCGTGCTTAAAGACTACTATAATGAGCAGTCAAGGGTAAGTCATGTGCTTGAGAGTGCCATCAAAAGATTGCAAAGAAACAGCTATGGATGAAGCCATACTGAAATTTCTATTCTTTCCATAAGCAAGATGATTATGTATTTTAATAGGTTGTGGTTCTTTCAAATTTTGCAGCCAAGTTCAAAAGTAGTAGTAAATTAAAACGCTTTTCGTCAGACAAATTTGACTGACTATATTTTCCTATATGACAAGTTGATTTATTTATATCTAAATTATTTGGTAAACCAATAATGGGTGTATAAATTAAATTTACTTGTGGATTACATGTATAAATAAATGTATTTATATTTTAGTGTTAGGTATATTTTTCTAAAGTAAAGATGCGAATAAAACTTAGTGCTAGCCAAGTCTAATTGAAACACTAGTTGCGCCATGTACTCATGGTCCAAACACAGACGTTGCTTTTCCTAGAGCCAGCAATATCCACTGCTGGGGTATGTGTTTGTTAGTTCTCGAGGTAACGACTAGGTATCCCACTTCATTTGGAGTCAATGAAGGTGAAGCTTTTGGAGTACCGTAGGCTCTAATATGTGCTAAGCGTAAATATTTCTTAGTTAAATGCAGTTATTTCTTGCAAAAACAAACTAATTTTACATTTTTGATATCCAAATCCTTTTGGGTTGTAGTGTATTAATTATTTTAAGAGGTCTAGAGTTATTTCTTTTATGTAATTTTTATTCAATTAATTTCACATTACAAAAGGTTCCAAATAACAGAGCTTTTTACAAAAATTGTATTAGGAAACAGTATGATATCACTAAAATCCGCATTACAAAAGATTAGATATCTTCAGGTTTATAATTTAAATCATTTTTATTGTATAAAGCTCTTTGACTATATAAGACCAAATATAAATTTTATTTACCTATAAGAAATTTTTTTAGAATTTCATGCAAACTAGCTATTTCATTTATTAAAGATTTACAGGTTTCAAATTTTTCTGATTGGCTTCTATTATCGGCTATTTCATATCCCAGTGATTTACTTTTATTTTCAAGATATTCAATATAACCTTCTAAATCTTTAACGTTCTTTTCTAATTTGTTATTCTTTTTGAAACAAACGTGTTCTTCTTTTGTTGTTCTGTTGGAGACTGCATTATGTGAATCTTCTGTCGAACTAGTAGAGACATTGTTGAAGGCATACTTGCATGAGTCTCTTGAGGTTATATCTTTTCATGTGATGATGAATCTTTAAACGTTCTTTCTTATGTTGACCTTTCAAAGATTGTTCTTGATGAAGCCTCTTCATAATTTTTTATATCAAGGATTCTACTAGATGAAGCTTCTTCAAATATTCTACTGGATGAAGCTTCTTCACCATGTCTTTCGGATGATGACTCATTAGATGGTCGTTAATTTATTGTGATTGTCCTTTCAAAAGACACCTCTAATGTTGTTCCTTCAATTATTTCTTCTAATGATAAAAATAAAGTCGATGATGACTCTTCTAATATTTTTGAATTCATTCTTTCATCTTTGAATAGCAAGATTAATTCGTCGAGTTTCTCAAAGATCTCCTTCTTCATGGATTTTTTTTTTTGAAATTTAACAAAAACACTTTTATCTTTCAAATCAAGGACTGAATCACATTTTTGGCCTCAATTATTAAATCTGAGATATTTGTTAGACATAAAGTTTGATCTTACCTGATCAGACTGGATCGTCAATGGTCTTCAACAGTTGGGCTTCATGTGAAACCTGCAATGTACTCCATGCCAAAGTGAGAATTCAAGCAAGGGAGAGCAAGTACATAGATTTAGGCCAGATGAATGAATTACCTGACCCTCTAGTGAAAGAGGATATTTATAGCCCCCAGCGCGGGGCCAAGATTTCTTTATTTTAGGCTGGATTGTTGGAGGCCTAAAACGAAGGAAACTGCCATGATGCCACGTTGTAGGGCAGAGTCAGCAAGCGACCCACTTCCTGGTTGAATTACCCATAAGGTTCGGAGAGAAGGTTAACTGATTTTCTCTCTTCTGAGTGACCACGTGCTCTTCATGGAGCACGTGGGAATGAAGCTCCAACTGTCACAGGAGAGCACGTGCTCAGTTGGACTTGGGCCCTGACTTGCGTTTATTGGGCCTGCTCAGCCCAGACCAGAACAAAGTTCTTAACACAATCCTAAGGATTTTAATATTTGAGAACCACCTAGGAAGATTACCTCCATATTCATTTGGTATTTCATCTTCCTGGATATGCATGTTCATTATCTCTTGTTTGATCTTGGGAGAAATTTCATAGATCATCTTAAGAGTGTCTCCTACTTCTTTGGCGGTATTATATTTAAGAACATAAAAGTACCCTCTAGTGATTAAATCACGTATCATCAAGCTCATAACTTTAAAATCGGGTTTTACTTTTCTCTTGTCTTCTTTTGTCCAAAGAAAATCAGGTTTAATTACTACTTTATTATCAACACAAAAAGTAGAAATAAATTGACCATTAATTACAATGTCCCATAATTCAAAATTATTAGTTTCCATGAATCTTATAACATGATGTCACTTATTGAACAAGTGACTCCAAACACAAGAGTGAGAGTGCTTTGTGTAAGTTAAAAAGCGATGTCCAATTTTAAAAAATAATAAACGAAAACGTTTAAAATAATTTTGTAAAACAAATAGAAAATAGGCGGTAGAATAAAGAAAAACAGAGAGAATAAACAAAAATGCACCGTAAATAAATAAATAACTAAAATGTAAAGAGATAAGAAATAAGAGAAATGCATCAATGATTTATACATGTTAGGCCTAACCACTTAACCTATTTTTGTCCAAAAAAAAAAATCATTTGAGAGCTTCTACTGTATCATAAGCTTTTCATAGTTTATGCTCTCAAATGTTCTTACAATCAAACACGAGATTTTACACCAAGACAATCTCATAACCAAATAGAGCTTTTACACCAGGTTGATCTCATGAACCAAACTTCATCGAGCTGAGCTCACGAATCAAACAGGGATTATGACTGGCTAATTTCACAAACCAAACATGAGTTTTTAGTGGTTTAGCTCACGAACCAAAAAACAATTTCTCTCAAGAGATATTACACAAGATACAAAGTCCTCTTGAATATATTACAAGATAAACCCAACACCAGAACAAACAATAAATTTCACTGTTATTTTTCACTCAAAAAGCACTAAGGTAATTTCGTGAAAAATAAAGAAATGAAATGGAGAAAGACTATAAAGTGAGAAAGTAAACAAAAATATCTTTTCTAGTGTGTTTTAAAATGAGGAGAAGCTCTTTATCTATATGAGAAAAATTTGGCTTAAAAAGGAAAAAGATTCATGGGCTTTTAAATGAGCTAATCTATTAAGTCATAGGGTTAATCGAATACATAATCCAAATTCCAAAAAGGAGATCCTACTACGTCTATATGTTTTACCCTATTAGGGGGGTGTTCTTAATCGATTAGAAAGCTTTTTTCCTTTATCTAATCGATAATTTAAGGTATCTAATTGATTGGCAGTGTATACAAGCTTCCTCAATGCCAGAAACACTTCTGGTCAATCCCACAAGTATTTTGATGGTTCCTCTATAAATTTTAAGATTTTTTAGAAAATATAGAGAGATTGAAAACCTTTTTAGGTGATTGTATGGATTGCCTTAGTAAATTAATAATTACTATAATATCTTTATAATAGATCTTTTTGTAACCTTGAAGCTTTAAGATCCCTTACTTGATTCATCATTGTTTTAACATTTCATCTAGGACTTGCTTCTTAAGACTAGTGAGGCTTGATAGAGCTTTTTTATTATACCACCATCAGAAATTTCTTGACTAAAGATCATCAATGATTCCACCAAACATCGTTTGACAGTAGGTATTGAATCTGACTTTATACTTTGATCTCTTGATCTGTGTATTTTGATGCACACTCTTTTACTATTATATCACGACAATTCTAGAGTTTCATACGTTATTTTCACTATTTTAGTGTGCTTTTCTATGTTTAGTTTATTTCTCCTTTTGTTTTATTTTCGTTACTTATTTTCTGAATAAGTTGTAATTTGACACTTTTTACTGTGTAGGGCATAACTGTTAGACGCTGGCCTAAGGATCTAGAGGGGGGGTGAATAGATCCTACACAGTTTTTCCGGGATTATTACAGACTATAGCGAAAGCGGTTCTGAATCGACTTGCGTCTATTCCGGACCGCTATTGCAAAGAGTTATATGTGTTACAAAACCACAAAATATTCGAAATCACAGATAAAGAGATATGCTATCGAATCAATACGTGTCACAACTGAATATCAATTAACTTCTAGATTGACAAACTTTGATTTACAATGCAGTAAGGTGGATTAAGCAAATAGACAAACACTTGGTGACAATATTCAAATTGATGCTAATTCAAGATGTGGTGAATTGTGATGTTTATGCAGAACTTTTGATTCACAATTTTAACACTTGAATCATTAATCAATTCAGCAATTATACCAATAATGAACAGAATGTAACCGAAAAGATAAAAGCGATAAGAACACGATATTTGTTTAGGCAGTTCGTCGACCGTCCTCGCTACGACTACGTCTGCCCCCAATTCCAAATTGAAATTGGGTAATCTTTCATTAATGTTGAAAGTAGTATATACAAAGAAGATAACAAAGCGATAAACGATAAACCAATTATGTCAATCCTTTGAATCTTCTTCCCCCTTAATCTTGAGCCAGATCAAGGTTATCCAAGAGCTTCACTTTGATTCCCTTCTGCAGTGTCTTGATTCCTTGAACTCCCCGTTCCTCAATCGTTACACTCAGCCGAATCCTCAATGAACGCCTCTTGATAAAAACCCCCAAGAACCACCCGTCGTGGAGGATAAAACCCGCAGATTTTATTCACCAACAAACCCCACAAACCTTCACCCACTAGGAATCTTCAATTCCGTTCCATGGACGTTATCGAACTCATCACTAACCCGCAACGCAAGAATGATTATGTGTAATTGTGTTGGAGATGATGAAGAACGAAGATGAGAAGCGTTTGTGTATCTTTCAGTCGTTGGTGTTGCTTGAATAATTACCCTTGCACAATATATATGATTGCATAACAGTTAGAACCAAGAAAAACTGATTTTTGAACTTTCTTGATCAGTTAGGTCGACCACTTGTAGTGCTTAGGTCGACCTAACAGAGCTTGCAGAATTTTGCTCCCAGTTAGGTCGACCTGTTGAAGGAGTAGGTCGACCAGAATCCTCTTCTGATGCATTCTGGGGACATTTTCACAGATTAGGTCGACCTAGTTGATGTGTAGGTCGACCTAGCAGGCTGGTATGTAAAGTTCATCAATTTAGGTCGACCTAAATGATGTGTGGGTCGACCTAGCAGGAGTATATGAATTTTTCTCCATTTTAGGTCGACCTGGGTTGATGGTAGGTCGACCTAACTGCTGTTTTTCTGCATTCTTTTTGTTTAGCTTGTGTTGAGTCAACCTTTATGCATAGTAGATCATCCTGTGCTTTCATGAGTGATTAAATGCTTTGCTTTTCCGATTCCTCCTTGTTGTTTGGATGCTGATTCCTCCTTGTTGTTTGGATGCTCATTTGAGTTTGCCATAAATCAAAAACATTAGAGTGTGATCTTGTATTCACATACTCCCCTTTTTTGATGATGGCAAACCAATAGTCAAAAGCTTTGGTAGTAAGTGACACAGGCTCAACAAGGCTCCCCCGTACATCCAGCATCTATTTCTCAACCAAGCAATCTCTCCACAAAGCTCCCCCGTACACTCAGCATCTATTGTATCTATCTCCCCCTTTGACAACATCAAAAAGAGAAACAAAGAGAACAGAGTAGGAGAGTAACAAGAGAAATAAAGAATACCGGTAGTCATAGAGATAGATAACATGTAAATGGTGAAATCATAAGAACTAATCATGTTTTAAAGAAAGCCAACAACATACATAGTAGTTCAAGAGATTAATAAAAGAAAACAGAGAGTACTACATCATATAATGTTTTTAGCAACAAAAAAAACTTAATGGCATGAAATGCAATGAAATGATGATATGATAAACAATATGTCCTAACGCCTGCCCCTTCTTCCTCTTCCTCTTTGAAATGTATGAGGTCGATCTTCTTCAACCTGTTCCAACAAATCCAGCACAGACATGTTAAGAGTGTTGAAGCTTTGGCTTATGTTAGCATGGCGATGCAATGCCGTTTCCTCAAACTGATTCTGCCTCAATATGGAGTTGGATGCAAATGTTTCAAAATCGTTCCTTTGTTCCTGAACCAAGCCGTACAAAGATTGGTATTGACGTTGTTGTTCCTCATATCTATCTTGTTGAAGCTGCTGCATTGTTTGAAATTGAAGCTGTTGAGTTTCAAAGTTCTGCTGTTGTTGAAGTTGCATAGCTTCAAGCATAGATATTATATTGGATTGATCAGGAGGAGGTGGAGCAGTGTATCCCCAAGGAATTTCTTCATGTTGAGACGGAACATATTGCCAATTTGGATCCGTGTCATGAGCTATGTCTTCCATGGTTTGATCCTCATCATTTGCTATTTCTTGATCGTTTCCCTCTTCCTCATTTCCTACATTGTTTCCAAACTCCGTAGGATCATCATAGTTGTAGATAACCTTCCCTGTTCCTTTTTGAATGAGATAATAGGTTTTCCTAACAGGATTCCAATGATATCCCATAAGAGTCAAGGTGGTTTGTGAGAATTCTTGGGATTGATGTATGCGAGTGTAGTGTAAGTGATCAAGTCGCATACCAAAGTGATTGACAATTGTTTGAATGATTGAACCATAACACAGGGCTGTAGTTTTCTGTTTGACCTCATGAAACTTAGCAGCTAGGAAGTGAGGCCAGTGTAAACGCGTTCTATTTTGCAGCAGATACATGAGCACCACTTCATTTCTTTCAATTCTCGAATATCCTCCTGCCCTTGGTCGAATGATTCTTGAGATTACCCAATTCAAGAGCCTAGGATCTCGCTTCAAATGACCAGCTGTTATTGTTTCATTTGATCTGTCAAATACAGAAGGATCTTTGAGGATTGACTTCATGTAGGCCTCATGGTCATAGTTTCCCGGTACATCCCCGTCTACCATACGGAGTTCATCACCAACAATTGTCAGACCAAAGATACTAATCCAGACCCGTTTGTCAACAATATGCGACCTAGATCCCATTTTGAAACGGAAATTACAACCGTCCCCTTTTGTAAATCCTGCATAGAAAGCCCTAACGGTATTTTCACAGTACGGGGTATCACATTGCACTAAGGGATGAATATTTTGATGTTCAATTAACGCAGTGACATCAGGAATATGCATGTTTTCGACAAGATTTGGATCATAAGTATATTGCTTAACAATTTTCCTTTTCATCTGCCACTTCTCAAAGTTTTCTCTACAATCAGGATGAACAAGAGCACTTACCGGTTGAGATGATGAACTGGAAGCAATTTCCTTTCCTTTTCTTGATTTTGGAGGCATGGTTGGAGATGCTTTGAGTGAGAGAGGGATGATATTTTGACAATTTTGAGTTTGAGGAATTAGGGTTAGCCGTACCAAAAGAGGTGAGAATGAGAGGGAATGCAAGAATGGAATGTTTTGAATGAATGATATTGGGTCGGGTCGACCTAACAGACCCAAATATGGAAAAAATTAACGCAGTAGGTCGACCTAAAGTGAAGCTGGGTCGACCTAACAGAAGTAACAAAGCAAAAGACCAAATTAGGTCGACCTAAATTGTGAGTAGGTCGACGCAACTGGACCTTTTTAGTTTTTCTAAAAAAGCTTCTTATGTAGGTCGACTCAAATACAGAGTAGGTCGACCTAAGCTTCTTTCAATGATGAAAATGCCTTAGAAATGTTTCTATATGATGTATTTTTGTTTTGTCATTTGCTTGAATGCACAACCATTGTATGTTATGAATGAAAATGATGAACACATATACATAAGTATTTGAGAAGAGTAGATAAGAGCACATGAAGTCACTATAAGCATGTTAATTGATAGCATATTATAGCATCAATAAAATTTTTGGAAGTGAACAATAAACATGTTACCGCTTTCTCAATATGTAGGTGTTTTGTCATCATTGTGTGGAGTCTTCTTGTCAGAGTGCCATACTCCTAGATTTGATGATGAATTGTTTTGATGGAATGTTTCACAGGTTGATTTTTGCGAAAAACTCATTTAGTATCGATTACTCGATGTTCTCCCGGATGCGGGACATAGTCCCAAACAATATTCTGCTAAGAATAGGTTTAAAATCTCTTTGCAATGCAACTTGCCAATTTGCACATCAAGTACTGCGTCCTATGTGTTTTTCGGAATATCTGTATTTGTAATGTATCTCATACATTTGCGATGGTTAGGACACCTACATTTCCTTTGCCAAGTATGGTTCTTCAATCTGTCTTCATAGATGACATACCAAGATTGGTATGTCTTCCTTTATGTGTCTTGAGCACCAGCTGTCAAGGAACCACCACCGTTCGGCGATGTCAAGACACTTTTCCTGCGAGATTAAATTAGAGTGGAAGGTCCCCAATCTTCATTGGGTCCTGGATGGTGAGTACACAATTTGTTTCACTTAGGCAACCATTGAAATACTCCTTTAGGAACTAAAATTCTCCTAAATTTGCATTTTTCAATGGTATGTCCCTTTTTGCAGCAATAATGACAGGTAATATGATGAGAATATGGAGTTTTGCTAGTTGATACTTTTGGTACAAAAGTGTATTTACTATATAAAGGAGTATACGATCTTTTGAACTTGTTTGGATCAACCGCAAAAGTCACTTTTGGTTGTAGAGCCTTGTCTAACTTGGCTTTTAGATCTCTCACTTCTTTTTGCCAAATGTGACATGTCTCACAACCAAACCATGATGTAGGATCTATTTCAACTTTGTCCTTTTGAATGTCTAGCATAGATTGTTTTAAAGCTTCCATATCCTTTTCGGTTTTCTCAACTTTTGATTCAAGATATGAAAATATTTTCTTATTTGAGGCCAAAAGTTTGAAAGCTTTAATTGCATCTCTATGTAATTCTTTAAAAGCAAGTTTTAGTTGAGAATGAGATACCTTATCTATGAGTTCAGGTTTAAGATGACTTACAGCTTTCTTTTTCTTGTTTTGATGAGCCATGAAACATAGGTTTGCTGATTCTTCTTCATCGCTTGATGAGCTTTCACTAGATGAATCACTTTCCCATGCTATGTAAGCTCTTTTAGATTTGTTATGACCTTTGCTTTGGTTCTTCTCCTTTTCTTTCTTAAGATATGGACAATCCGGTTTGTAGTGACCGGCTTTCCCACAATTGAAGCAAAGACCTTTGATCTTTCCTTTGTTGTCGTCATCTTGTTTGAACATGTTTGATTGCTTTCTATAGTTGATCAAGCCTTTGTCGGAATGTTTTGCTCCATTTTTCTTTAGATATTTGTTGTATCTTCGCACAAACAGTCCCATTTCCTCATCATCGGAGTCTTCGTCATCACTTGTGTCACTATCCTTTGGCTCTCGTTTTGAGGTCTTGGAGCTCGAAGCTTTTAGAGCTATTGACTTCTTCTCTACCTCTTTCTCCATGTTCTTTTCTTTCTTTGTCCTCTTCTCATGCATGTCAAGGCATTTAAGATGCTGTTCATGTTCCTCTAGTTTACCAAAAAGAGTGGTAATGTCTAAAGTGTTGAGATCATTTGCTTCCTTAATTGCTGTAACTTTAGGTTGCCATTCCCTGTTCAAGCATCTTAAGATTTTGTTAGTAGCAACTGCATTGGAAACAGGTCTATCAAGAGAATTTAATCGATTTTTCAGATGAACGAATCTCTTCTGCATGTTTTCGATGGATTCACCATCTTCCATGTGGAAGAGTTCGAACTCTTGAGTTAACGTATTGATCCTAGCTAGTTTGACATCATCCGTTCCCTCGTGGGCAACTTGCAATGTGTCCCACATAGCTTTAGCTGATCTACAATGGGAAACGCGATAGTATTCATCAACTCCTAGAGCTGAGATTAGAATGTTTCTCGCTTTCCAATCGTATGCATATCTCTTTTCATCTTCAGCATTCCAAGTATCTTCTGGTTTTGGAACAACTGCACCAGCTGCATTTGTCATGGTGATCTGAAATGGACCATTGACAATAGCTGTCCAGATGTTCCTATCAATTGCATTGATATGGACACACATACAATCCTTCCAATAGCCGTAGTTTTCGCCGTTGAAAACTGGAGCTCTATTATGAGCCCCTTTAGGTCCGGAAGCCATCTTTCCAATAAGTGTTTCACGTAGCACGGAATAAACCAGAGCTCTTGATGCCACTTGTTAGACGCTGGCCTAAGGATCTAGAGGGGGGGTGAATAGATCCTACACAGTTTTTCCGGGATTATTACAGACTATAGCGAAAGCGGTTCTGAATCGACTTGCGTCTATTCCGGACCGCTATTGCAAAGAGTTATATGTGTTACAAAACCACAAAATATTCGAAATCACAGATAAAGAGATATGCTATCGAATCAATACGTGTCACAACTGAATATCAATTAACTTCTAGATTGACAAACTTTGATTTACAATGCAGTAAGGTGGATTAAGCAAATAGACAAACACTTGGTGACAATATTCAAATTGATGCTAATTCAAGATGTGGTGAATTGTGATGTTTATGCAGAACTTTTGATTCACAATTTTAACACTTGAATCATTAATCAATTCAGCAATTATACCAATAATGAACAGAATGTAACCGAAAAGATAAAAGCGATAAGAACACGATATTTGTTTAGGAAGTTCGTCGATCGTCCTCGCTACGACTACGTCTGCCCCCAATTCCAAATTGAAATTGGGTAATCTTTCATTAATGTTGAAAGTAATATATACAAAGAAGATAACAAAGCGATAAACGATAAACCAATTATGTCGATCCTTTGAATCTTCTTCCCCCTTAATCTTGAGCCAGATCAAGGTTATCCAAGAGCTTCACTTTGATTCCCTTCTGCAGTGTCTTGATTCCTTGAACTCCCCGTTCCTCAATCGTTACACTCAGCCGAATCCTCAATGAACGCCTCTTGATAAAAACCCCCAAGAACCACCCGTCGTGGAGGACAAAACCCGCAGATTTTATTCACCAACAAACCCCACAAACCTTCACCCACTAGGAATCTTCAATTCCGTTCCATGGACGTTATCGAACTCATCACTAACCCGCAACGCAAGAATGATTATGTGTAATTGTGTTGGAGATGATGAAGAACGAAGATGAGAAGCGTTTGTGTATCTTTCAGTCGTTGGTGTTGCTTGAATAATTACCCTTGCACAATATATATGATTGCATAACAGTTAGAACCAAGAAAAACTGATTTTTGAACTTTCTTGATCAGTTAGGTCGACCACTTGTAGTGCTTAGGTCGACCTAACAGAGCTTGCAGAATTTTGCTCCCAGTTAGGTCGACCTGTTGAAGGAGTAGGTCGACCAGAATCCTCTTCTGATGCATTCTGGGGACATTTTCACAGATTAGGTCGACCTAGTTGATGTGTAGGTCGACCTAGCAGGCTGGTATGTAAAGTTCATCAATTTAGGTCGACCTAAATGATGTGTGGGTCGACCTAGCAGGAGTATATGAATTTTTCTCCATTTTAGGTCGACCTGGGTTGATGGTAGGTCGACCTAACTGCTGTTTTTCTGCATTCTTTTTGTTTAGCTTGTGTTGAGTCAACCTTTATGCATAGTAGATCATCCTGTGCTTTCATGAGTGATTAAGTGCTTTGCTTTTCCGATTCCTCCTTGTTGTTTGGATGCTGATTCCTCCTTGTTGTTTGGATGCTCATTTGAGTTTGCCATAAATCAAAAACATTAGAGTGTGATCTTGTATTCACAATAACTTGAGCAATGTGATTCTGTTTGACGAGTTCTAATATGCGTTGGAAATCTGAGAGGATAAGCTATCAGTTTCGTGTTGAAGTCAAAAGCTAATTCGAAGTGGAAAAGAGTCAATTACTGTTTTGTCGCACCAGACTTACCAAATTAATTAGTTCAGGGCCGATTTTTATGTTTTTTTTGGGTCAGATGCTATCAGGGCCCGATGTCTCTTGTATTATTATTTAATCAAATTTTGCAGCATTAGATTATTCATTTAGTACTTACGAAATTAGAAATACAGCTTACGAATTCTATGGAGAACTAATGACCTAAGGTTGATCTGTTTTTCGAGTTTCCACCGATATTTGGAGGTTTTCATAATTTTCAATTCAATTTAAATTTATTTTCCATTATCATTATGTCTATGAATTTGATTGCTTAATTCGATTGCTATCGTTTGCTTAATCTAATTGTTGCTTACATAATAAAATTGATTTATTTCGATTGATGTATGTTCTTTACCGTAATCGTGTTAGCGTAGCTTTTTTGTTAATCCGTGTTTGATTAAGTTGCGTTTGTTTAATTCCCGTATGCCTTATCTGTTTGCTTAATTCAGAAATTAAGCATATATCATACAGTATCAATTGCGCTTGTTGATTGTTGTTGTAATAAAAAAGGAATAGAATTCGCTTGGGATTTTGGGATTATAATAATTGATGATAAGTTGGAAGCAGAAACAGTAGATCAACTTGTTAATCTTATTCGTAATCAAATTATTTTGATCATAATCAAAAACCTAAACCCTCCTTTGTTTCAATCAGTTGGTTAAAATAATCAAGAGTCCTTGTGATACGACTCGAGTGTCGCTTCCGTTTTACTACATCTTAATTGCTCGCTTTTTACCCGTGTGCGACATCGAATCATCTCTCAAACAAAATATCTTGAACTTGATAGAATATATTTTATCATTACTTCTTCCTTATGGAAAAAAACTATGTAATATAGTGTTGTCATCATCAAAATCATCATGAACATTTGACTAGCGGATAGTTGTAACTGCAATCATAGATCCACAAGCACAAAAGTTCTTTATATTGGAAAAGAATTGACTCAAAAAGAAAATAATTTATGGACAGGTGAGCTCTATCTTTAATCGATTAGATGCCAACTCAAATTGATTAGATAGAATTTCGTCTTCCTAATCATTCAAAATCGATTAGTTTTATAAAAAATTTAAAATAGATGAATATTTTTAAAACTTTTTTGAATATGTGTGCGCTTTGCCTTAGGACCTCAATTAGTCTTTTTTAACGTTGATGTTTGAATTTTAACTTACTTATTTTTACTCTTAAAATTAAAACTTGATCAGCTTTTTCAAAAGCTTATATGCGATGATGCTTGTGACTAAATTTGTTTTGCTCATTTATCATCATCAATAAGCTCACTCACTTAAGATATTTTATTGGCCTTTAAAAATACTTCCAGAATTATAACATTCTTAAGAATGCCCTCTTAGAGCACATTTAATGACCAAAACATACAAGCATTTTTATTTTTTTAAGTTAATTTTTTAAAAAGCTAAAAATACAAAAGCTTCTAGCAATGTGTGTTAAATACCAGCTAGCAATTTTTCATAAATTTTAATCCATACAACTCCTAGAAAAGACGATGAGTCCTGCATACATTACAAATAAAATTTACTTTGAATAGCATACACACCATCTAGCTACTGATATTGAGTTACCTACTAAAGTTTATACAACAATAAAAATCAAAATAACCATCAAGGATCTGTGTTACTATAACTGCGGAACTCTGCTCCACCGCCATGGGAAAAGCAAGGGCTAACAGAATGAAGATCTACAAGAGTATTGCTGTAGTCATCTATGAAGATAGCCACGTTGAAACTACTAACAGAGGAAGCATTGAAACAAGGCCATAGCAAACAACATCGTCAATGCTTTCAAAAGTATTCACTTTGTTGAGAATAGTATTCCACAGCTGTCCAACACCGTCGAAACGTTCCTGCACAGTAAATCCAGTCTCCGTGAGTAACAGCTTATGATGAAATTGAGTAAACTAATTCTATTGGGGAATATGTTCAATTCACCTCTGTGCTTAATTTATTAAATTGGCCCTCATCATCGGAGTTTCTCAAAATTCTTCTGCCACTGTCTGAGGTGGATTGATCCAAAGACATTTTAATTTTAGCTCCACCAAAATTTTTATTCGACCGAGACCTGTAGGCTGAGTTAGTGTGTATTGTTTTCATTACAGAGCCAAAAAAGTTTGTCACAGGTACCTAAAAAGAAGTGATGGAAGAATCATCAATTTAATCAAACAAAGCATCCAAGCTGCAGATATTACATTAATCAATAGTTATATTAATCCAATTAAAATAAAATTTGAGCTCGAAACATACCCAGCGTCACACTACCTATATTTTATAACTTATTGTTAGATTGAAAGATTGGCATACATCAATATTAATATCATTTAATAAATGTACATCAGATATTAATCTTGACATGGCACAAAAACATAGCATCTGATGAAAAGGGCAAAAGATTCAAAGCATGTGCATAACTTTATTACCTTCTCTAACTGTCGTTGATACAGGTCCATTCGATAATATGCAGTTGACATCAACAAATTTGGGTTATATGAGTTGAAAAGACTGCAAAGAAAGAACAAAAATGCAAGATTAAACAATTAAGCCTTCAAAAGAGTGATGCTCCATTGCTTGATATACTGCAGATATAACTTCAAAAACTATTACTGTGTACTCCAGCTGCTCTTGAGTCTTGACTATAAACTTTCTTAATAAATAAGCGAGAGTAATGGTTTTGTGCATATAACGGATATAAAATATGAACAAGCAATAGCTCTGTTAAAAGCCAAAGAAACATACCGCAAGAACATGCAAAAGAGGAACATACTTTATAGATACTTAAAAATAAGGATAAAATACTAAACTTGAAGCAGCTTATAAATATTTTACATGTACCTGCTCAATGAAGCATTGTCATATATATTCAGCCTCTCAAAGAACGCAAGAGTGTAGAATGTAAAACGGTCAACAACTGAAACACCCACCTGTGTTATATACAAAAGCAACAATTTTAGTTGTTCATATTATTATTCAGGTATCGGAGAGAACATGAGAGATACCTCTAAAGACAAATTTAGTTGCTCATATTATTTGATTCTAATCCTAGTTAGCATGAATCAGGGATGCTTTACAGCTAAGGAATAGTAACATTGCCTAACACTCTCTCAAGCTGGAGCATACATGTCATAACAGAAATCTTAATCAACTTTTTCCGCAGAGTAAATGTGATCCCTCCTACAGGTGCATAACAAATATGGCTAATGAATCTATACTTTAATTTATATGGACGAAGATATAATCACAAAGGAAGCTCCACGCATCTAGTACAAACATTGATTTCCAAGTTTTCGCTCTTAAAGCATCCTCTGGGAGAGTTGGATTACATTCACGGAATTTAAGTAAAGCACACCTCATCTGGGTCTATAATTCTGTCTCAACCCAAATATTCAAGAGACATACTGCCGAAGGCTGAAATGTCCCGGCCAGTGCAAAAGGCTACACCTCTTCCAGGGAAGCTCAAACTTTCTAAATGTAGGTCTGGTTATTTTGAAGACCCTGCCATATACCAGTCAATTGTAAATCTTCTCTGAAGTATGTCACAGTCGCCACACCAGAAATTGGCTATCCTATGAACAAGATGTGCCAATTTGCAACACATCATATTTGCAGTCTCATTGGGCTTATGTTAAAAGGATCTTGAAATATCTCAAAGATACACCTGATTTTAGCCACGTTCCAGATTAAGGTTTGAGTTGCTAGAGTGAGCATTAACCTAAAACATTTTTTCTTTGAAGTAGCCACGCCTTCAAATTTGGATTTCACCAAACCAAATGAGCCTAATATCGTTGCAGTTAGGTTTTTCTTATTGTAAAGCATGTTTTATTTTACTTAATGGTTAAGCTTGTCTATTTTGGCCTTTATCTGTTGTTACCAAATTAGGGTTCTTATTTTTTTGGGTCGCTAGAAGAAGTTTTCTTTGAATCATGTAACTGAGGTCATTGCCCTGGTTGTTTTCTCTTTTTAAGGGTATATTTTTAAACAACCTAAAGTTTAATAAGCTTTGGCTTTAGGGGAGCGTTAGAATATTATAAAATATCAAGTTACTATCAAACAATTATCAACAATATTCAAACGTATTATTTCTTTCCTTTTTATATCTAAAACCCATAACTTTACTAAATCTATCACTATATTTCTATAACCACAATAACTATTATGTTTTTACATACATCTGAGTCCAAGTGATGTGAATATGAGTTTTGTCCTTTCATACTACTTCCAATTGCCAAAACGCCTGGTGAATGAAGCTGTCAATATAAGAAAAACGAAGAGCCCCATAAGCAACAAAACTTAGGGAAGAATAATCAGCAAGACGAAAAATACCTTGCTATTGCCCTGTAAGCAATTATAAATTTCAGGAGAACAATTATGAAACAACATGGCTAGTGACAAAGGAAAATATAGTATATAATGAGTTCTACAGGTATATATTTATAGTTAAGAAGATAAAGCCAAAACTATAACACATGGTGTAGGATATTTATAAATTTCCCTTTGATGTGACTATCTAATTGATATGAGTATGCTCATGACTAAAAGCAAAGTAACCATCATTTATGCAGAAGGTAAATATTTGATAATGGACTTGCTTATAGCCCCAAACAAATTGTATAACAACCCCATAGGACATCAATCAATAAAAACCATCTAATGAGAAACACATCGGCTGCATTTAAACACGGGCAAAACCAATTCTAAGAATGGTAGTGTTCATTTTATGAAAATGAATACCCCAGATCTATGCTTGAGACATGTGAGTTTTCTAACAACATTAACATATACCAACAGGTAGTAGCATAATCAGACCTGTGAAAACAGGGTAGAGGCTTGGCAGGTGTCCACCATTATCAGCAGCTCCTTAAACCTAACAATTTACATTATAAGGGGGAAAGATTAGTTCTTTGACTTATTGCCTGCAACTTAGCTTTATTTGTTACATTACAGCATACTTTTTTTTAATACATGCTGACTTGTTTCAATCATTTTGTAACTTCCTCTATTAGCATGCAACGCCAACTGCTATTTCAAATAGCAGATTTTGGGCACTCTGCAATTCCCTATTGAGATATTTTGGGTACTCTGCAATTTTCAAATTGCAGATTTTTGGCACTATGCAAATTTTTATCATAAACATTTTAAAATATTCTTCGTTCAATTTTAAATTTTTTACCACTTAGATCATCTTCATAAATTTTAACAGAAATCTAAAATCATTTCTTGTCTTTGAAATGCATCTAGTTTAATGTCATTTAATGAAAGCACTTGAGATGTTATTCTTGATGCACCTCAATAACATCCAGTAATTTTAGATTTACCTAAAAAGATACCAAGATTATCTATATGATATAAACATTCAACCCAGAGGTAAATTTTTCAAATATGAATCCGGTAAAAAGTTGTTGAGTGGTGTAACACTAATCAAGTGTTAATTATTTATTAAGGTCACAATTTCTTATATTTTGGATATTATTTACTGGTTTGTGTCCCGTGAGTGTCCATCTCTGCATTTTACAGATTTACACACAATTCTCTTATTGCTTTCTCACTTTCCTTTCACAATTCAATTGAATAAGAAATGTGTACCTGAGTTTCTCTTTCATTTGCTTCACAACATCAGCTAAATCGTGGCTTTGAAGCTCTTCTGAGTCCTGAAACTTCAAAAACTCATCACCTCCATGCCCTGTCATGTACAAAAGAATATGACTTCCTTCATCACTAAGCAGTCGTTTGGACCTCGGAACAGCGGTCTCATGACGACCAGTTAGCACCCGCATAAAGTTTTCCACATTTACTTCATAGCCACGATAATCTACCTGAGGAATTGCAGTCAAAAACCATCCTCTAAAAGATATTACATATCAAGAGCACTAAAACAACTAAGTTTAGACAAAATGCATACCTAGAAACTTACCTCCACATTATCCCCATACAGGTTAAGTTTATGGTTTTCATTATTAACAACTTGGGCAGGGTACTTGTTTCTCGCATTGCATGCCATGTCATCTGCTAGCATGAGTATAATCCTCTCATCAGGTATTCCTAGCCGCTTAACAGTCCTGAATGTGAAATATAGTATAATATAATAATCTAGTGAACAATAAATCAATATCAAGCATAATTTCAAAAACTCAAAATAAGGCTAAACTTGTATTATTACCTATACAATGATAAAGTATTGGCCATATGTCGATAATTAAACCTGAAATGTGGAAACAACACATTTAGTAAACTAACCATGTTGTAAATGTTTTGGTTTATGAGACATAAACCAAAACCTTCAATAATTAAAATTCCCTCTATATTCCATGAATAAAACAGAATAAAACTTAATTACCAAAACCGAGAGGTGCAGACTAAAACAGCCCAATTATTAGTGTGCATCGTAGTCTCGGATGAAGGAAAAGAGTGAGCTACAGAGTGGCTGTTATTTGTCAGAAATATCAGCAATAATATCACCATCAGCATTTTCATAGAGAGCTTTAAAAAGTTAAAGATCTTGAATCCCATGCTTTAATTCAGTTATCCTTGCACCACTTTACCGAATTTGTTCTCTTCTATATCTAGAACTGATCATTTGTTAACTGAAAGAAAAATTAAGCCATCATAAATCAATCCCATGAAAAGGATATATCTTACATATAATATTTGGTGCACAAAATTAATTCCATTAAATCAATGAATCACGGAATTCAAAAATACCTAAGAATGTTGACGATTGAAGATTTAAGGGAAATCCTGACACGCGATTGCAGATTGAAATGCTAGGTGGTTCAAAACGCGGTAGTATGAGCCGATGACTCAAAGTGGGATGAGTTTATATGGTATTGAGTGATGCAGTGAAAGAAATTGAATTAGAAAGAAACGGTGAGAATGAATTGGCAATCTAAAAGAAAATTAGGAAGGGGGTCGAATTAATTAGAAACCAATACACTCAATTTACTCTTGGATTATTGATTTTTCTTAGATTTTGTCAAATATCTATTATTTCTAATTCCATCGTACAATTAAATCTAATCTTATAAATATAGTTTCAGTAAATCAATTATTTATGGATTTAATTAATTATTTATTGAGTACCGAAATTAATTATATAATTAAATTATATAAAACACTTCATAATTTTTCACTTAAATCTATCACTAAATTAATATGATATATAAATGTAAAAATGAATAACATATTAAATGAGAAGCATTTTAATAATAAATAATCTCAATTATTTATATATAATTAATTAAAATACTACAAATATAATCTTCACAGTTAATCAAAATCATTTATTTTATATAATATATATATATATATATATATATATATATATATATATATATATATATATATGTATATATATATATATATATATATATATATATGTATATATATATATATGTATATATATATATATGTATATATATATATATATGTATATATATATATATATATATATATATATATATATATATATATATATATATATATATATATATATATATATATATATATATATATATATATATATATATATATATATATATATATATCATTTAATATAATAAACAAAAGGAGTACTTTGGCAAGTTTGCCAAGTGTCACTCGCTTATGTTTTCTAACCATTTCTTTCAATTCTATTTATAGTAATTTCTAATTACTTCTTTCTATTTTAAGTTTTTTTATATATTTTTTAGTTATATTTATTTGTATGATTATTCAGTTTTGGAAATCCGAAAGAATCAATTATTATTATTATTGGCTGATTCTTTAACTTCCAATTTCATATTGAGCCATGCAAAATCACAAATCCATTTTGTGCCTTGGAAACAACCAAAACCACCTTCGCAAAAATTGATTTGGGGAAGAGGAAGATACAAGTCGTTTCGCCTCTTCTCCCTCTCCAAATCACATCCACATCAAAACCACGTTCACCACCCTTCTCCTCATATCTTTCCACAATCTAAAACTTCCCACCACCGTGAGACAACAGCTCCAACCAAGACAACAACAACGTCCTGCTAACCCTGACAGAAACCCCCACCTTCTCTCTATCTCCATAACTTCCTCTCTCTCTCATTTCTAGAAAGATTTGCTTCAACCCTGTATCATTATAAGACAAAGAAGCATGGTGGTCGGAAAACTTTACCCCGCAACGGAGTAGATGGGTGAGCGGCGACTGTGCACTCGAACTTACATCTGTTTGGTTTAACGAAAAGCTCACGTGATAGAAATATCAAATATGGCTATAAACCAAAGATACATTTCATCACCTTTCTCACTCCCTCTCTTTATACTATAAACCAAAGATACATTTCATCACCTTTCTCACTCCCTCTCTTTATACTATAAACCAAAGATACATTTCATCACCTTTCTCACTCCCTTTTCTGATATGAACTGATCTACACCCACAAAATTCGAATTTGATCTACCAAACTCGATTTCTCACCTATTCCTAAAATTCAAATTCACAAAACCTAATTCATGAATCCGTCCATGTTTTTGATTGCCACAATCATCCGATTTGCATTTATTCTCATCAATGGTTTACGTTTTTCAGGTAATTTATTGATTTCAAATTTGAATTGTTTTTTATTTGTGGGCAATCCATAAGAATTCATGAGTATACGTATGTCAAAATTGTCTCAAATTTCATACAGATTTTGATTTGGTATTCATTGTTATCCATCGTGATTTTTTGTCCTGTTTATTGTGTTAGGTTTTGTTCATGGATTCTGGAGGTCCGTGGGCTGGTGCTAAAATCAAAGTTCCAGTTTTGGTTATTATTGGATTATACTTTTTCTTCTGTTTTGGGTTTTCTTAACTATGTTCATAAACTAACATGTTGTTTAATCTTTGTTAGGGTGCGTAGGTAAGAGTGATGTGATAAGCTCAGAACTCCCCCTCAATTGGATGAATCACGACGGTGCAGACATTTCAATTGGATGATCCCCACCGATCTTTCCACAGCCTTCGTCGAAGGAACCTATGCCCATGTTATTGTGGTAGATATATGGTGGCGACAAAGCTTTTTCGACGGCGAGTGTGGTTGTGGTAGGATTGAAAATGGTTACTATGTTTTATTGACTAAAATGGCAATGATGTAAGTTATATATTTTGATTAGTTGTTGTGAAAAGGTTTTGGTTTTTTATGCCTTTGTGAATGGTTTGAAATTTGCTTTTTGACTACTACTATATTTTATACAACTTATTTTATACAACACTATGCCTAAGGAGAAACAATAATTTCATTCCCCTGTTTCAGGAGTCACAATAGTTTCTGAAATGAACAAGTTATTTATTCAAAGCCATGTGTCGTGTCGCTCAATGATATGAGATATAATTTGACAATTTAGTTTTGTTATATTATAATAGTGGATGATTCTTTGTGAAATAGTAGTTATTAGTAAGCCTTTAGAGCATATTTGATTAGAGATGGATCTTCCAGATATTAGTTGGCATTTTCTTTGTTGATTTTGATAAGTAGATGGAACGAATTACATGAATTGATGCATTTTTGTGTGTGAATGTGTCCGTAGTGACGTCGGCTGATGATGGAGAGAATGTGGTAATGAAAGGCATAAAATATGGTGCTTGTGATTATTTGATGAAGCTGGTGTGAATTGAGGCTTTGAAGAATATATGGCAGCATGTGTTTAGTAAGTGAAAGAATTAGTGGAAAGATCTGAAGCAATCTGGTAAATCGAGAACAAAAACTTATCTAAATTTGTTTTAATCTATACATGTTTTGCCATTTGATATTGATATACAAAGGTTGTTCCTAAAAAGATTATGGAAATGATTAATGTTCCTGGGCTCACTAGAGAAAATGTTCCTAGCCATCCTCGGGTATGATGCTATAATGAGACATGCTACTTTTCAGAGTCTCACATTAGATGAGAATGAGATATGACTTGGTGTAGGTGTTGCATTTGCTAAACATTTTAATCTGCATCATCTTTACTAACTGAGATATACTTTTTTGTGAAGCCGATGTTAAGGTAATGTATATGTGATTTACACAATTCTATGTCGATGAATTTGGTTGATATTGCTGTTTTGATCCTCGATGAAGCTGATCGTCTTTTGGAGCTTCGATTTAATGCTGAAATTCAGAAACTACTTTTGAATTTACGTTTTGTTTTGCACTGCTTTTGAATTATTAATTTATTTTCACTGTTCTGCTACCTCTAACTACTACTTTCTCATTTGTTATGCTGTGGAACAAAGCAAGCGACACATAGACTAAGAATTGACGTCGTCGTAAGACATATTTTTCCATTTTATTTCAGTAGCTGGTACTCATTTGGATCTTTTTAACAAGGATTTTTGCTAATGTAAAACTGGATGTATCTTACAGCAACACCATGATTGAGTTGGGTTCAGTTTTTATCACACCATAACCAATCTTACAGCAACATACATTTAAGTTCTAATATATCTTACAACAAAACCATGATTGAGTTCGACCGAAGTGAAAGAAGTCCAATAACAAAGAATCTGGTGTGTGTTGTTTTGGTAGTTTGTTTATTTAATTGGTCGTTTATTTTTCATTACATCAATTTGTTCTTAGTAGGTAGTTAATTTGTACTAATTTCATATTCACGTGATTGGACCAAAACGTATATATTTTGGCTTACATTTAAGATCGAAATAATTATAATTTTTTTCCTGTATTTATCTTCATTGTCTCTATTACTCATAATGCAAATTGGACCATTGTGCAGTTATTGCTAACTCAAGTGGGATTCGTTCATGGGTTGCGACAGGAATAAGAGATCTGTTCGCGCATCAAAATATCACAAGTGTAAAACATGCTTATATTGTAGTATACGCTTTAATGCTTCTTTTCTACGTCCTAATGATAAATGGTTATGCTGTTATATTGGTATTCAGGAGAATTGTATCTGGCTTTCTTCAATCTGAGTGAACAGCAAATGACGATAGAAACAACGACATTAGATTTGGATAGGTTTGTCCCTTACGGAGGCTTCCATACATGTCAAGGTAATGAAGTATCGATTGGACCGAAAACTGTACGAAGGGCTTCCGTACATTTCAAGGTACTGAAATATGGACTGGACCGAAAGTTGTACGAAGGGAAACGCGAGGGATGATAGCAGCAGACGTTGGAGTTAATGGATGTGCGATATTTCATTTTACTTGCCAATAGTTTGGCTTTCTATTATTCATTTATTATTCAAAAGAAAAACAAAAGATAAATTTATGAATAACATCTCATCGTTGAGTTTTTTTATACACTTTTCTATTTTCATTTGGTGTGGTGCTGTAAGTGTTGGATCCCACCAAAGTATGTAATGGAATAGTTGTTTATTTTTTATTTTTTTTGAATAAAACTATGAGTTAATTGATATGCACCTTCCAAGTGTTGCTGCCGGTTTAAGTTACAATCTACATTGAGGTAAACTAATACAACCTTACAAAGTTTGAAAATAGAGAAATATTATATTGCTAAGTTTGCATTTTATATTATCAAAAAAATGTAGTACATATATTAAATAGTACAATCATCAAGATACAAATTAAAATAAATCATCTTTTCATGTGTATAATTGTGTTAATCTTTACACATGTATGATAGGTTCAGTATGTGTTTTATTATTATTGGACTTTTTTTTTTTTAATTAACTAAATGACTGAATTTAAGTAAAACAAATAATCTATAAATATTTAAGTAATATATATATATATATATATATATATATATATATATATATATATATATATATATATATATATATATATATATATATATATATATATATATATATATATATTAATAATAAATACTATATTTTTTTAACAACACTTTTTATTTTTCTATTACTTTATTTGGAAATTATTGATAAGTTGTAATTTTTTTAAGGTAAAATTATACGCAGGGTCCTTTATCTTATTTTTTCGTAACAAGGTGGTCCTTTAAGTTTATTTCGCTACAAAGTGGTCCTATATCTTAACTAACGTTTACACCGTTTACCTTTTCCACAAACTCCGTTCCAAAAACGCTTATGTGGCAGTATCCATTGTTGATGTGTCATTTAACTCTGGTGAACTAGTTATTTGTCACATGCAAAAATAGGATTATCCCTAATTTTCAGATTAAACCTAATTTCAAGTCGTGTGACTGAACCCAGAGCTTGAAGACGAAGCGACTGGAGACGAACACGAAGCGGCTGGAGACGAACACGAAGCGACTGGAGAATCATAACTCGTGTGAGCAAACGAAGCTAACATAGGTAAGAAAGCTGCATTTCCAGTTTTTATTTTGTGTGTTTGATTGTATGTTTAGGTGTAATGTTACGTTGATAGTAGCTTTGATGTGTTGATGTTAGGGTTTGTTGTCTATTTGATTGTTGGGTCTGGAATTTCATACTGTTAACAGGTAATGGATGGGTTTAATGTTGATTTCCACCATGGGGGGTATTTTGATGGTGACAAATATGAAGGAGGGGAACTGACTAACTGGACGTGTGATGGTGATAGATGGAGTTACTTTGAGATCTTAGGGGCTGTGAAAGAGATGAAGTACGAAGGGGTCTTGGAGATGTGGTATGACTTTGCTGGAACATTGAAGCCGTTAGAAGATGACTTTGGTGCAATAGAAGCACTTAACTGGTCCAAGACTAATGGGAAGGTAAAAATATATATTGTCCACCCTATATCTCAACCTGATATAATAGTGACCCCTGAGGAAGACCAAACTGAGGCCCAAACTGAAACCCAACCTGAGGCCCAAAATGACAACCAAACTGAAACCCAACCTGAGGCCCAAAATGATGACCAACCTGAGGCCCAAAATGATGACCAACCTGAGACCCAACCTGATAACCAACCTAAGGCCCAAGTTGATCCACAAGCTGATGTGCAACCTGAAATCCAAACTGATAACCAACCTGACAGTGATGATAGTGCATTGGGGCACAGGTTTGATGACTCAGATGATGAGGTCCTAAATGATGGATTTGATGAAGTATTGGTAGAAGAAGGTGTTCAGCCCGTAGATGAAATACTAGTAGATGAAACACCTGTATGTAGAAAGAGGAAGGGTGGGAGACCCAAGAACAGTAAGAGAGCAGGTAGTTCCAAGAAACATAAGGGAAGACCAAAGAAAAAAAAGGTGTCTGAACTTGGCACAAGGGAAGTAGATGTTGAACCACCAAGTGATGAGGATGTTCTTGAATTTGGAGTTAGGGAAAGGAGTACAGGTAAGAGGTCGTGTAATGGTTTGTCAGATTCTGACTATGTAACTGAAGAGCTAGAAAGTGAAGATGAAATGAGTAGTGATTATTCATATGAGGGTGAGAAGGCTAAGCATCCATCATTTGTTGCTCCTAAGAATTTTAATGACTATAAGTGGGTCTTAGGAACATTATTTTCAACAAAGGAGGAGTTTAAAGAAGCTGTTGCAAGTTATGCTGTCCACAATGGTAGGGATTTAAGGTTTGTTAAGAATGACAAAACAAGGGTAAGAGTGGGCTGCAAGGAAGGATGTGGATGGGTTGCTTTGTGTTCTAAATTGCCTAATGAGGATACATGGCAATTGAGAACATTAAATGACAACCACACCTGTAATAGAGAGTTCAATGTAAGGATGTTTAACACCAACTGGCTTGGAAAGAAGTTATACTCAACTGTTAGAATTAACCCTCATGTGAAGTTAACTGCTATATGTGAGAAAGTGCATGAGAAATGGAATGCTGGTATGAATAGGATGAAGGCTTATAGGGCAAGGAAGGCAGCACTCAACATTGTTGAAGGTTCATTCAAAGAGCAATATAGAAGACTATATGACTACACACATGAGCTGTTAAAGTCTAACCCAAACAGCACCATCAAGTTGAATGTACAAGCAACTGAACAACAACCTGAAGAGCATGTTAGCAGACCACTACTTCCAAGCTTTCATAGATTGTACATGTGTCTGGATGCTTGCAAGAAAAGTTTTCGTATTTGTAGACAAGATAAAGGATTACAATGAATCTGTATTACCAAGAATTAAGAAGGGACTTGAAAGAAGACAAGAAATCTCAAGGTTCTTTATAGCAAGGTAATTTTCACCCTTTACTAAATATATGTTGATGATTTATTTAAGCTGACATGATATATGTTTGTTGTATAGGTTGTCAGGTGACATGATTTATGAAGTGAGACATACAAATATGACTGGAGAAAAATACACAGTTGATCTAAAGAAGTTTGAGTGCTCTTGTAGGAGTTGGATGCTCACTGGCATTCCTTGCTATCATGCAATTACTTGCATCCAAAGTAGATCCTAAAGCTCAACTGACTACATTCCCTCCTTCTATAGAAAGGATACTTACCAGGCTTGCTACCAACCATTGATTTATCCAACAAATGGGGAAAACTTATGGGAGTTGACACCATATTCGGATATACTTCCACCACCAACCAGAAGAGCACCAGGTAGGCCAAAAAGAAGGAGAAACAAGGATGCTGATGAAAAGAAGAATGATGCAACACATGTTTCAAGAAAGGGGCTGCCAAACAAGTGCTCAGTATGTGGTATGTCTGGACACAACAAAGCATCTTGTCCAGCTGCTCCAAGGCAATCCCAAACTGCCACCAATATGGAATCCCAAACCGCCACCAATGTTGAATCACAAACTGCCACCAATGTGGAATCACAGACTGTCCAATCTCAACCAATCCAAAGAATGCAAACAAGACAGTCATCTCTAAGCCAGCCCCAAGTTGGTGAAGCCCCAACAACAAGAGTCCAAACACGACAAACCATCACAATTGCTCAGTTGCTTGCAATGAGAAGGGCAAGACAAGGACCAACTGCTGCATTTCAGCCACCAACAAGCCAAAGACTAAAGCTGGCCATAAAGAGAAAGGGAAAATAGATGATACTGCATTCTGTTGGATTGGTGTTACTGCATTTTGTTTATTTTGTGTTTTTTTGGTGAAATCTTGTTGGATTGTTACTTTGTATTTTGGAACTGATCTTGCTGTACTGATGTAATCTTGCTGTACTCATGCTAGACCTTTAATTTTGAATATATGGTTCTTATTTTGGAGTTTGGTCCTAATATGGATCTAAAACATATATGATTCTGCCTTTGTATTTTGAGTACTATATCAATGTATTATGGATCTACAACATTGTGGATGTGTTTCAATCTAGTAAGTTCTTCTTTAGGTTATTTTTGAGGTACCAAATATATAAACAAAACCTGTAAATTATATTTAAGATTGTAACAAAACATGACTATTTGTTTTAAATTTGTAACAACCAGGTCCTTCTACTTATATTGTAGTAACATAATTCGTACATTGGTCAATGCAGAATGTTATACAAATACAACACAAAATATGCAGAATTGATATAATCATTAGCTTCATGTTTTACACTGCAGTACAATTTGGTTATTCATTCACCATTGCTTGATCAAAATAAACATCAACCCTACAACAAGCATAACTAAAAACATAATGACATAGACTTGTAGCTTCATCATTTTTATCATATTCTTCAGCATCTCATTGTCATCCTTTGCAGAGGCCCTTCTAAGCATCTTTATTTCTACATCTTTTTCTTCACATTTGGAACATTTGGAAATTACTGAAGCATCAATCCCTAGATTGGTTTCATCATTGTAAAGGTTCTCATACCACTCAAAAAAGTTGCATCCAACATTATCAGGTTCACTCTGTTAAAAAAACATTAACAAGTTAAGAAAATAAGTTAAATATGACTCAAGAAAATAAGTTAAACTTACCATAAAGTATCTACATCCCCAAAATAGCTTCCCAAGGTTCCTTCCTTTCTTCTTAACTGTTCTAATAACTGCTTTGGCTCCACACAAACAAGTGGGTGCAATTTCATATTAAGAAGCACCTGAAATGAATGTATTAGAGCTCTGACTTCTTCGATTTGGACCGCTGCTACCATATGAGGCCGTTGATTGAATTTGGGGAAGTTAGGGTTTTAAGCAATTTGAAATTGGGGAGATTGAATCCTACGTATTTCAGTCCTAATATAGAATAAATATTATAATTAATGCTTATTCAGCACAGTTAAGTGACACATCAGCGACGTTACTGCCACCTAAGCGTTTTTGGAACGGAGTTTGTGGAAAAGGTCAAACGTGCAAACGTTAGTTAAGATAAAGGACCACTTTGTAGAGAAATAAACTTAAAGGACCACCTTGTTACAAAAAAATAAGATAAAGGACCCTGCGTATAATTTTGCCTTTTTTTATAAAAAAAATCTAAACCCGTGCCTCGCACGGGTATCCTACAAGTATGTGTGTATATATATATATATATATATATATATATATATATATATATATATATATATTCTACTATCTATCTAGTTTCTAGCCATTATTAAAAGATGTCACGGCTTTGGCTAATATGCATAAGGATTTTTCTTATGCACCATGCATAAGCCTATATAAGCCATTGGATCATGTTTTTTTAATTCAGTATTGAGTATTGAGTATTGAGTATTGAGTGGTGAGTATTGAGTATTGAGTAATAACAATTGATGTCTAGAATTGATCCAAGGGTCCATAATAATCTATGCATGGTGCATAGATTTTTATTTATGCACGGTAACTGCACCCAGATGTCACCATTCTACCAAAGTGTTCTTTAAGAAAAATGGTTGTTTTATCTACTCATAATCAAGTCAATATTTCAACCTTTCAAACAAATGCTCAAACGCTACACGTATTGACCATTGAATTACCATTTATGTCATCCTCACTTCACATGTTTCACTCTTGTCTTTCTCTCTCCAATGTTTTCACTTTCATTTTAATTTTCTCTTGCTCAATTTTTTTCCCTTTTTTATTTTTTTAAACATAAATAAATTAATAAATTATCTTTTTTAATGTAACGAAAAGGAACACATAAATATTTACTCAACGGACAACATATTATTTTATGATTATTAAAAAAATATTCATAATGATTAAAAATAAATATTTTCAAATGTCAAAATTTCTACTTTACTGACAGGCCACTATTGGCAAAATATTTTTTATTTTAATTAACAATTGTCTTTATTTGAGACACAAAATTCTTATTTTTAAATGTCAAAATTTTTATTTTTCTTACGGGACACTATCAGCAAAACACTTATTTTATTTTAATTAACAATTGTTTTTATTTGAGACACAAAATTCTTATTTTCAATGTCAACATTTCTATTTTTATTATGGGACAATATCAACACGATACCTATTTTATTTTAATTAACAATTTTATATAAATACAAAAATGAATCACAATTCTATATATATTCATTGCTACATAAGAACATTATTTAGCTTTGTTATGATTTTTACAATATTTATCTCAAAATCATATTACATCTTGCTCATTACAACTTTGCACATGTCTTTAATGTTAAGGGACACAACAAGTTAGATCAAAGCAACAAAGCATATATAAATGTTAATTTGCACTTGATGAACTGACACTAAACATATAATCAGTTAGATCTAGACAAAAAAACATACATAAATTGACATTTTCAATAATGAAATATTTAAATATTAATATTGTACTTCAATCTTTTCATTGTAATATGATTGAATAACTGATTCATTCTTACTCGCAAGATAATTTGTTATTTAATAGGTGTTGAGTTATCACTCATTTGCACTTGTCTTTAATATTGAAAATGTGAATGAAACACTTTATGAAGTGTCATGGGACACAACTAATTAGATTCTAAGCAACTAAACATATATAAACATAACCAATTAGATTCTAAGCAACTAAACATACATAAACATAACACCTCCGATAATTCTTCACCTCATGCCCGTATACTAAAATCCGCTTTTTGGTTGAAAGTTATTATTATATAGATTATGTTTATAAAATTTAACATCAATCGGAAATCATCTAACATGTCAACGAAATGTATAAAAACTAACGTCTTACAAAACTTCAAGAAATGATAAAGGGTTAGAACGAGAAAAATTTAAGTTTCGAGCAAAATCCAGGTCTCTGAATCGATTTAGAAGGGGCCCTTAATCGATTCAAGCAAATAGAGTCAAATTTCATTTTCTAGAGCACTTCATGAATCGAGTCATGATAGTAAAATTTCAATTTTATGCATTCTTCAGCATTATGAATCGTGTTAAATTAACATACTTAGGATTCATAGCATGAAAATCGACGACTTTTCATGAATTCATCGGCAAAAATCATTTATAATCCTCTCAAAGCATTTTGATCTCACGAGTTTGCATTCAAGGGATGTAGAAATCAGAACATACATATGGTACATTCACAATCAACACAAAAGGCACAACATGCATAGAACAAGATAACATCAACACTCATTGATTTTCCCCAACTTCCCACATGCAACCCTTAAAACCCCAAACTTGGTCATAACTATGAAATCCACCTTAGGGAAAAAACCTAAAAACAAAGAGGAATAAAGAAGATGGTAGAGCAATAAGGAATTGTTGTTCCTTCAATCTATTCTTTGAATTCAATTCAAACAAGCAAAAATGATAGAAGCTCTTCATCCTCCTCTCTCATTATGCGTTTCCTCTGCCTCTCTCACTAATTCGTACACAACTCGAAATTTTAGAGAGATAGTGAAGTGAAGAAAATGAGAAACTTCTCTTAAGATAGGATTTTAAATAGGTGTTGGGTCAAATATCATTTTACCATCACCATTAAAACAAAATCTCTAATCAATGTCACTCTTACTCTTAATAAGGACTTAGTCTAGATTATTGATTATTAATGACTATTAAAGACTAAACACTAAAAAACGATTCATTAACTATAGGATTATCACATTCTCCCTCCCTTAAAATAAATTCATCCTCAAATTTAAAAATCCTACCTAAATAAATAGGAGTAGGATTCCCACATCATCAAAATGACATTCATTTTAAAATAAATATCAACTACCTAACTAATAATAAAACATACCACTAAACACCCTTATTTACCCTTAATGAAAAAAAATATTACCCTTACAAAAGCCCTTAATTGTAATTTGCTAAATCAAAATTTATTCTCACCAATCAAATTTCTCCATTCTTACAAGTGGCACACATATTTTCCACTTTTCCCTTTCTCCATCCATCTCATTTAAAAATACCTATTTTCCCTCACTTTTCTCTTTCTTTCTCCTCCTCTCTCCCGAAACCCTAGCACTTTAGAATAGCATATTCTCCCTTCAAGATCCTCCTTTCTCTCACATCAGATTTGTTCTCTCTCCATACCCAACCAAGACCTGTCCTTCCATCTTCCTCTTAAGCTTTCAACATCCTTGCACTAAGGTAAATATGGTTTACTTGTAGTATCTCATTCTTTTCTTCTTTTAGATCCACCGATTTTCCTCTCCGATTTCATCTTCCTTCCTCATACCTTTGTTGGTTATTATTTTTTCTCTACTATTATTTAGTTTTTTTATTTACAGTTCTAGATCTGAATAGTTCGATCTAATTTGTATTTCGTGTTATTTTTGTTTTTTTTTTGTAGATTGAAACAAAGATGGTCGAACGGGAAGAAAATAGTAGAAAAATGTTGTTGTTTATAATGTTTAAATCAAATCGGAAGACTCTGTGTTTCATCATGTAAAGCTCTTCATTTCTGGACACAGTTTTTGGTTGTTTACCACTATAACTGATAAACTGTGTGTTAATCGTTTTTTTTTTCTGGTTTGCAGACGTGTTCGATGAAAGGTCTCCGCCGAAAATGCCTCTCTGTGCTTTCTGTGTATTCCTGTTTGCAGGTATATTTATCTTGCTTTCTTGGTGTTATATTGCTGTTGGGAAATGTGTGTTCCTTAAAAGAAGAATAAGGTATAAAAGTTACAGAAGAGTGTGTATAAAAAGTTACAAAAAGTTTCATTCTTATGTTATAGTGTTCTGCTGTTTCTATTATCATGTTATAGTGTGTTGTAATATGTGTTATTTTTATGTCATGGTTGTGTTTCGCCGGATTTGAGATTTGGTTGGAGAATCACTTCAGATTTGTACATATATTTGCAATATTAAGGATAATAACTTGATGATTCTTTTCACTTGGTATTTATTATTTTCTCTGGATTTGAAATCAACAGGAAGAAGCGATAGAGAAAAGGAGAGCAATGATGCACCAGGATCTCGAAAACCTGTGAAACGAAAGTGTGACAAATTGAGTTATAGTTTTCTCTTTGTCTAAGTCTGTAACTTACAGTGATGGTTGCTTCTCTCTACTGAAGCAAAGACGCATTAATGGTAAAATACATGTGATAATCTCACAACTTTCTTTGTTTTCTCTACTTTTTAAGTCAACATTTTCTTCTTCTTACAGTGGCGTGGATTAATGGTTTAGTTCTTAACCATTTAATTGAACGTGCAAAAGAAGAATGCTGAGTTGGATGAAGAAAACAAGAAAACAAGTTTAAAGGTGAAGAAGATTCAAATTGTTATTTGTTGGTTTATGTTTTTAGGTTAATAAAAAACAAACGCTTAGGCTGATTGTAGTTTTTCTGTTGTTGCAGCTTCTACAGCGAGAACATGACAAAGTGGGCAAAACACAAATTTCTAGCTCAACATTGTTGTAACAAAACCTTTAAACTAGCTTTATTTAATGGTATTCCTTCTGTTAAGTTTTAGGGGACTTATGCCTTAACTAGCTGTTTTTTTGTACAGGGTTATCATGTAGCTTTTGCGGAAATACAATCCCCACGTTTTCCGCAAATCCTTAGACTTACAAGTCACAGGCATAAGAGACTTACATTGCACTTTTTAATTGGTTGATCATTACAGGAAAATCATTCAAGTCTGTTTCGTGTATATGTAAGTACATAACCTTGCCTGTTTTCATTTGCATTTTAAATTATCCATTACATGGTTAAATGAAGTTGAATTTGCTTGTATGCAGATTGAATGGAGTGTCAGGGCTGGAAATTTAAGAAATATTGATTCTGTTCGAGTATCGGTCCCCTGCCACATTAAAATATGTTGATTCAAAGAAATGGTTGGTACTTCTCTCCTGGCCTTTCATTTCACCGGTAGAATTATCCAAAATATACCTCTAGCTATTCAGTCTCATTTTCATATTGTCTTTTTTATCCTATTGTCTTTCGATACTGCAGGGAATATAAAACCATCACTAGATTTTGATGATAAAGATTATGACAATGTTCCTTTTACACCGAAGGAGGTAACTTGCACGAATCTGTTTTGGGGTTGTTGTGAAATAGATTTATTTTGGAATGCTCTTGAGTTTTGGGGTTGTTGTGAAATAGATTTATTTTGGAATGCTCTTGAGTTTTGGGGTCCGTATGAGTTTTATTGGTAGTAAATGTGGCTGCCTGCTTTTGTTTTGAAATGGTGTAGTAATGTATTTGATAGAGTACGAACGGTACAACCATGTATGCATTTGGTTTGATGTGAACTGTTTAGAAATTTTGGCTTTTTACTTAATGTTAATCGCTGCTGGTCTGTTTTGACGAATTGGTTTTGTAGTAGGATGTGTGGATGTGTTAGAATAATTAGTGCATACGTTTTGTTTGAAGATATTATTGCGATTGTGGTTCGTGCTATTTTTTCTGCTCAATTTTTTTGTATAATCGCATATTTCTGGTATGTCGGAGCAACTTTATTGGCAATGTTGTTATGCCTTCAATACTGACATTTTGAGGAATGTTGTGGAGGCGCAATTATCAGTCCATGTAGCTATGCCTTCGACGCTGATGGGCAGTTTTCGGGACTGTTGTGGAGGCGCAGTTATGATACCACAGTTTATCATATATTCCTTCTTCAGTTAAATAAATCCCACCTATCATTTGCGGCTGTTTATGGTACAATTGTTTACTAACAACATGTCTACTAACAAAACTCTTCTCATTCTTGTGTCAATATAAGTATAGTAATCTTGTCTCAAAATACCGTTCTTCATGCCGGGACCAAGCATATGAAACTAAACATATATTGTTATAGAGAAGAGAACATATTCAACAAAAGCCAAATTGCCAGTCACATTTTAATCACTGATCAATATGCTGTCATTTTAATTATCAATTTGTTAAAGCTATCTCTCTTTGATTTGCAGCTCAAAGGGACATCTCTGGATTTTGAAATCAAATTCATATTTATTATCACCCATCCTGAGTTGGAGCCTTTGTGATTGAAATGTTAGAATTGTAAGTAGTTTATATCATCTATGTATTTGTGCACTTGTAATTCGTGCAGACTTATCTGTGTATTGGATTGAAGATTATTTTAACAGTTATTAATAAGAATCTGTCACTAATCAGTTAGTAAGAAGTCAATTACTCCTCTATAAATGTACACTTAATTGAATGTTGACAATTATAATTTAGAGTTACAATGTTCAGAATTCTCTAAACTCTTTCTAATCTGAAGAACTTCAAACAGGGAGAACCGATTGAAGCACAACTCCCCTTCCCTGTGTTAATAAATAAATTAAACCTTGGAATTGTGCTAGCATGAGTTGTGTTCTTATGTGGTACATAAGATTGAGATTTCCTTAAAATTTATGATTTGTTTTAATTTTTCGTTTCACCTGTAGAACATAACTACTAAACCATTTTTTAAGTTATCTTTAATTGTGAAATTATATTAGATGAGGAAGTTGTCATTTATAGTGTTAAATTAGTGACTAGAATTCTTTATTAAATATTTTAAGATAGAAAGTGTTGCTAAACTTATAAATCAGGGTGGTGTTAAAGTGCATTTGACCCTTAAGTTTACAGTGATGCTATATGTCGCGAAAGATTATGCACGCGAATTTCCCGAACAATATTGATTTCCTAAAATTATTTTCAATAATCAACTTGTACTTGTAGCTTCACATATAAAAAATTCTATAGATTAATATACTACTAGCTTCACATAATAAAGATCTTTAGTTTGTCAGACACAACAGCTATAGACTATTTTTTATAAGTATTTCAATTGATGGTGGTCTACAAATAACTCACAGCTCAAGAAATCCTCAGCTAACTATTTTCTTATATATAATGTAACTAATATTTTCATTTTTATCATGATTGGAACAAAGAATTTGAGTGTTGAACAATATGGTGTTTCTCTTTGTAGATGTTGGGATCAAGTTTTAAAAATAAGTTTTGAGAAATGGCTTCAACTGGTAAGTGTAGATATAAATTTATCATTTTTATAATAAATATTAAATTATATTTAATTCACACCGTGAGAATCGTGTAATCAATATCACAACACGTATACGGATCGAAATTGTAAAAAAATTTACGTAACCGCAATGCGACCGCGGCCATTATTTGTTGGTATATCAATATTCAACGCTAACACCCACATCTTAAATTGGATTTATCATTAAAACATATTTGTAATTAAACAATACTTTAAAAAGTACAGAGTTATAAAGTATATTGCTAGCTGGAAGTAATTTTTCATTGGCTGCCATAGAACTATTGAAGTTGAAGTGGATGTGCTGGAAGAAAACAAGAGATTAAATTTTGAAAAAAAAAATGAAGAGAAAGATGTGATAAAAAGAAACATGAATAAAACATTGTGTCATAAAAGAAATAGAAAAATAGACAAGTTACTTACTACCTGCGCCACATTGTTCGTGATACCTTCAATGATGAAAATACAATTATTCTTTTATTGCTATGTCTTCATGCGCCTGTGGTGTTATAGAAACATTAAGATGAAACTTTGTAATGATTTTTCTTCCATTCTGTATTGTAGTTTGCATATCTCAGTTTGTGGTGATGTTCACTGGCGGCGGTGGCAAAGTAAAGGTTGATCCAAAGTTGTATTCAGTTAAATTAAACTAACATGGAGAAGAATTTAAATGGAGAAGAATTTAAATAGAAGAATAATAGTGATACACAAGAGTTCCAACTGCGTTGTGTTGAGGATGGAGAGATGTTCGGAAGAGTTCTAACTGTTTTCTTTTGATAATGGAAAACACAAGTCTCGCATAGAAGATATAAAACTGAAAAGATATACATTTACAATGATTATAATGATTTATAATTATTTATAGTGTTACTAATAATTAGTGTTGATTCTTATCCACATTTTATGTTTGTGTCAATCAAATGCGGAATGAATTATTAAACTTTCAAATGATTTCTTATTGATTTACATTTAATTGAGTTTATAATTTAATAATTTTTTTTAAGCTTTAAACCTATTTGAAAATATTATATTTTGTAATGCTATCTAAAAAAAACAATGAGTGATATTTGTAAATTTTACCAACTCTTGTGAATTTTATTATTGAAACTCACTATTTTTACGGGTCACTATCACCACAATACATTTTTTTTAATCAACAAGATATTTGTAAATATTTAACGTTATTAATGATATTCGTAAATATTTATAGTTATTAGATATATCAGATTGATCATTTTAGTGATTTGCTACATATTTATTTTGAAATATTTTCATTCCTCACTTCTACAACTATGAGGTATGGAATCTTTGATATAAGATGAACCAAGTACTGAAGAATGGAAGCTGGTGGTGAATTTGAAGACTTTTTTCAGGATACAATGAGCATTCATTTCTTATAAACAGTGTTTCAACGAGAATGCCTAATTTCAAGGGATTTTGTGAGGATGTTGTGGATGGTATAATGCATAATTTCAAGGGATTTTGTGACGACTTTGTGGATGGGTTCATTTTATAAACATATTAAATTTATCATGTCGGTGATTTGATAAATATTTCGTTTTAAATATTTTCAATTATTAGTAATTTTATAATAACAATTGTATATCATCAACAACCTATCTTTATCGAATGACCTAAGATATGAATGACTATTGCATTTCCATGTTATTCTTTTTACATAGCTATTATATATAGATTCATTTCATCTATATTATGTTTTGTGAATCTTAAATTAACATTCTTCAATTGAATTTTTAAACTTTTTTTTTGCGTTTGTAATATATTATTCATCTTAAGATTTGATTTACCCGTGCGGACGCACGGGTCTTCTACTAGTTTTTTTCTAAAATAGAGTCATTGTATTTTTGTTAAAAATTTCTGATATTTCTTAAGAAAAAATTCAATAAATATATGAAAAGTTCGAATTTTTTTAAAAGACAGCCCCTTACCAGTATGGACTAAGATTTCTCCAATGTTTTGACTTAGCAGTTGTTTTGACTATAGAGTACTAGTACTACCAGTATAGACTAATTGACTATCGACCAAAGGAAGAGAGAAAGAAAAAATGAAGTGTCCGTACTGTTCAGCGGCGCAGGGTCGCTGCGCCACCACAACCACCGGAAAATCTATCACCGAATGCACCTCTTGCGGCCGCGTCGTAGAAGAACGCCAATCCCATCCCCACCACATATTCCACCTCCGCGCCCAAGACAACCCTCTCTGTCTCGTCACATCAGATCTCCCTCCTCCCACACTCCATCAAACCAACCAACAACAACAACCATACACCACCAACGACGAAGAAGAAGAGGACCCGTTCGAGCCCACGGGCTTCATAACGGCATTCTCCACGTGGTCCTTAGAGCCCAGCCCGCTTTACCTTCAATCCTCTCTCTCGTTCTCCGGCTACCTTGCCGAACTCGAACGGACGCTTGAGTCTTCTGCTTCTGCTTCATCGTCTAGTGTTGTTGTGGATAACCTTAGGGCTTATATGCAGATTATCGATGTTTCTTCGATACTTGGATTGGATTGTGATATTTGTGATCATGCGTTTCAGTTGTTTAGGGATTGTTGTTCTGCTACTTGTTTGAGGAATCGGAGTGTTGAAGCGCTTGCTACTGCGGCTCTTGTTCAGGCCATTAGAGAAGCTCAAGAACCTAGAACCCTTCAGGTCTGTTTTTTTAATTCAATTATTGGTTGTTACTTGTTAGTACTTTGTTAGAAGTTAGAATGATTTCAATTCATACAAGATTATGAATGTGATTAGAATTCCATTAATTCAAATGGAGAGTATACTTATTGATTTTGTCATTCAGTATATGAATTTGGTTAGAAGAATGTGCAGCAAACTTTTAGAACTACAAGTAAACAAACCTAAAGATGATGAAGGTTATAGATTGAAATGAACTTAGTTATAAAATAGAAAATGTTGTGTTGACATTGATACTTGAGTAGAGAACAACACATCAAGAGTTGTGAGTTGAAATTGTAACTTTGATGTCAAAGGGATTGAATAGTAGTGTGTTTAGAGTTTTGGATAATAAAGGGTCCTATACAATTTACAAGTCCATTAAAATCTTTGAAGTTTCTCGGTAAGGAGAGTATATCAGATGGAGAGGAGTCAAATAAACTTGAGGTAGAGAAAAGAGTAGTCAATGGAGGAGAGGGAGGAGACAGCGACCGAAAGGAGGAGCAACGGTAGAGGTAAGAACAAAGTGCGAGAGAGGTGAGGGATGAACTCATGATTTTTCTTTGGAACAATTAAAGTGCAGAAACACCGGTGAAGGAAGGTTAGGGTTGAGTCTCAACTCAAATTTGATTGAAAAACTCAAAATTACCTTTAAAATGTTTTAAATTTAAGGAGTAATTTCGGTTTTTCAAGAGGGCAAAAGGATAGCGGGACATAAACCACTCTGGGTCGGGAGTCGCTCTGCCCCCTCTGCCTACTAATTACCCTATAGCGGCTGCTATTGTGTTTTGCACCACTAAGGCTCTTCCCATAGCGGCCGGCCTCCGCTTCGCTCTCCCATAGCGGGATAGCGCCTCTATTGACTACTCTGGTAGAAAAAGACCTAGAAAAACTATAAGAGAAACTATTAAGAAAGATCACGAGATTTACGAATTGGATAGAAACTTGGTCTTCAATAGAATATTATGGCATAATTTGATTTATGTAGTCGAGCCCACTTAGTGGATAAGGCTTTATTGTTATTATTGTTGTTGTTGAAATTGTTGTAGTTGTGCCGTAAGGACCACCATGCAACTTTTGTCATGAAAAATTTGACTCCGATACTTAACAAATAAGTATTGGTGAAGTATCCAAAGTACCGGTATCAGATATGAGATATGTACTTCATGTCAGTAAAATCTTGATATTGACTAATATGCAACACTTGTGAAATGGCAGGAAATTTCGATTGCAGCTAATGTGGCACAAAAGGAAATTGGAAAATACATCAAGATACTGGGAGAAGCTTTACAGCTAAGTCAACCTATTAACAGTAATTCTATATCAGTTCATATGCCAAGATTTTGCACTCTTCTTCAGCTCAATAAATCTGCTCAGGTAACCTGGGTTTGCACCAAAATTTGACTTCTAGACCTAGTCTCGGCCTTATTTCGTTTTGAAAATCTTGAAACGGTTGAAATGTGTGTGTAAAGTGCAAGCAGAAGAAGCCTATGAATTATACCATGATATGATTAGTAATAGCTTTTGAATTTACTTCTTTTCACCTAAAAGTTAAACAGATTTTGAATATAGTCTATGATTTTTCTGTTGGGGGATGGTGGATTTCAGATGGAACTCTTACATCACATATCTGCTTTTTTTACAAGATTCTGAATTTTCTACTACTGTTTTTGTTCTATCTGATAATGGCTCCTACATTGCATTTTAGGAACTAGCTACTCATATTGGAGACGTTGTGATCAACAAATGCTTCTGCACTCGCAGGAATCCAATTAGCATCTCAGCTGCCGCCATATATTTGGCCTGCCAACTAGAAGACAAACGAAAAACTCAGGCCGAAATTTGCAAAGTAACTGGTCTTACTGAAGTCACTCTCCGTAAAGTGTACAAAGAATTACTGGAGAATTGGGATGATTTACTTCCCTCTAATTATACCCCAGCTGTTCCTCCTGAGCGGGCCTTTCCCACGACGTTAATTGCTTCTGGACGTTCTTCAACAACTAAGATTGATGCTATAGAGGTTACTTCTTTGGACTCAGAAAATTTGCCGGAATTTAAACCAAGCAAACCTAATGAGGTCTCGGTCATGGTCCATCAGTCAAGAGGAAAGGATGAGGCCGATGGTAAAAGTAATGCTCGCGTAAGCAATTCCACAGCTATTCAACAGTCAACCTTTTGGCAATCCCAACTTCCTAGTGCAACACACAATCATCAAAATCAAAATATTTTAGAATCAATGGATATTGATGCGTTGCAACGAAACCACCAACAACCTGAACCCATGGTAGAGGTCACAAATGGTGCTGCCATTGCTAGTTCGCTAAACTCAAACCAACTTTACAGTCCTCCTGCTTCAAGTTCAAGCTCTATTATGAGGTCGTTTTCGGCTCCTCCTTCATCTGCTCCTCCAAATATTCGACTAATGCAATCCTCCAAGACAATGCCAAGTTTTCCAGAGTACTGAGACAAGATCCTTATATGTTACTAACATAGTTCAGATAAATGAAAGGAGTAGGTTTTCGGAAGTGTACTATTGTATATATGTATTGTGGCATTTGGTTTGTCTCTGTGTACATTTTGGTGAATGCTTGAATTTTTCGCCCCAACCTTAAAGATGAGACTTTACACTAACTCGTTTCATATTGCGTTGGATTTCATTCTTCAAAACAGGGTAGATTTGCATTGAATATGGAAAACATTGGATTCATCTGTATGTATCTGTCTTTTTCACATTTGTAATTTTGAGGGCAAGCTTGGGTTAATAATTGGTAAATACATTTAAATAATGCTTAATAATAATTTAAAGTAATTCATGAAAATAAATGACTGTAATGTATTAATAATTATTACTTATTAGTCTTATAAAATAGTACGGGGTTAATGACATCTGTATAATGGATTTATTCTTTAAAAAAACTACCTAATAGAATATTAGATATTGATATCTGTAATTCTTAGTATAATTTGCAAATGTTGATATTGTTAGTTTTAACACAATTGCTTCAATTATAGTTATTATCATTTCCTCTGCAGAATAAAAAATGAATATTGAATCATTAAAAACTAGTATAATGTTTTAGTTTATTATTTTCTTTCTTCAAATAAGACTAGATTTAACTATTAAATTGAAAATTTTATAATCTAAATATAAATACTTTTAAAAATATATAATATTATTAATTAAAAAATAATATAATTTTCTAACTATCAATTTATTGTGTCAAAAAATATATATCAATTTTTTACACAATTTACACATAAATCGAATATTTATTCTGAAATTATCTCTCTGCAAATATCTTATCCTCTCAAGACACTCTCAAAAGCTCTCAGACTTAGATCAAGTTCTGTAACCATGGAAGCTTCAAAGATATTACTATTCTCCCCAATATCAACCTCAAAGTTACACACAAATCATTCAAATCACCCACTTAGAAAGCCAAAATCTCATCAAATGAGACTCAAACTCAAGATCACAAGCATGGCAAAACAAGAAACCGACACAAACATCGGCATAGCAGAGAAAGCAGCAATAGCAGGTGGTTTAATCTCATCTCCAGTTATAGGTTGGTCTCTCTACACACTGAAAACAACTGGTTGTGGTCTTCCACCAGGACCAGGTGGATCAATTGGTGCATTAGAAGGAATAAGTTACCTTGTTGTTGTGGGAATTGTTGGTTGGTCTTTATACACCAAATCAAAAACTGGTTCTGGTTTACCTAATGGTCCTTTTGGGTTACTTGGTGCTGTTGAAGGGTTGTCCTATTTGGCATTGGTTGCAATTGTTGTTGTTTTTGGTTTGCAGTATTTTGAACAAGGCTACATTCCTGGTCCTCTCCCTGCTGATCAGTGCTTTGGCTAGATTTTCATTAGGATAATGTGATGAGTATTAGCCATTACAATTCTATCATTATATTTGTGGATGTGGTTGCTCCATGTATGTTTAACTTTATCATTTCCACTGCCTCTTGCTGTTACTGTAATATTGAGTTAACATATTTTTATGATAATTGTTTTGATGGTATATAGGAATCTCCTAGGTCTACTATGTTTTATTTTGTGGCATTTTCTACCATTGAAAATACATGAATAATGCTCCAAGCATTGAGATTGTATCTAATTTGGAAATAGATTCTCTCCTGATAATTAAATAAAACAGTTTTGAAAAGAGTGATAAACTGTTGGTATCTGCTAAAGCAGATGTAAAAAGTGTTAAGCTCTCTCAAAATGAGTGCCAAACATATTTAATGTCATTTTACTTTTAAGCTTAATCACTTTTTTAGTCTCCTAACTTAATTTTGAGGTCCATCTTTTATCCCTTAACAGCAACAAAAATGTCATATTAATCCTTTAATTTTATTAAGTTATTCCTTTCCATCCTAACCACCGAAGCAGACCAAAACTTAGACATAGCTTGGTTGGTGCAAGAAACTATCCTTTAATTTATGCTAACAAACTAGGAAAATAAAACTTGTTCCTCTGGAATGCATGCATAGTTAATATTCAATCCAAGAATTTTTTATAAATATTACACCATCAAAATTTAATTTAATATAACAAAATTGAAACAATATGTAAAAATGATATTCAGAAATAACAGCAAAAATAAAATAAGTTTATAACGCAGCTTCATATTTGTTGCCTCCTATTGCCAGGCTTTCCTCCCTCGGAATTGTTTGCCAGACCTCTGCCTCTTTATCTTTTTCTCTAGCTTAACTCTTGCAATCTTGTTCCTCTTGGCAATTAGCGGCATACTTTTCTTGTGTTCCTTTTGTCTGTTACTTAGACCACCCGTCTGTTCGATACAAAAAATACACTTGCATCAAATTTGAGTGCACAAGATTCAAATATTTTTAAAAATGAGCAAATACGAGCAACTAACGTACCTTTTTCTGTTTTACAGCTGCTCGGGAATGGTACTGCCCTCTTTCCTCCCTCCCTGCTCTAACCATTGCCAACCTCTCTTCCTTGTTAAGCTTTTTCTTTACATGAGCCTATAAGGGGTGCATATGAATAGGTAGATTTTATTGCCTGTGTTTTTTCTTTTTGGCATGGCAGATAAAGACCATCTACAGAAAAAATTTAAACAAGCCAGAGAGCTACTTACTTCAAGCATGGAACCATCCACTCGCTTTAAACTTAGTTGATCAGAGCTTGGAATCTTATTTGTTGATGACTTTACAAGCCCATGTTGCGCTAATGCAGTTCTTGCTTCTTTTTTGGCCTGTGAGTTTAGTAAACAAAATTCAACATGATAAAAGCTACTGAAATTAGACCTGAGCCTACTGAATAAGAGATGAGCAAACCTACCTTTAGTTCCTTGATCCTCTGGAAGTCTTCATTAGAAAGAATTCCATCTTCCTTTTCTGGTAGGGCATTCTCTATTGTTCCTGCCAATTTCTTTAAAGCCCGGAGACTTGTATCAGCAGATGTAAGTTGATCACTGAAATCTCTAAACTTTCTCTTTTTAGTTGAGTCATTTAATGTAGTTTTTTTATCCACACTTCCATCATGACTAGGAGTATGCAGATCATCATCTCCATGATTTGAAATCTCATCATCCTCTTCATCGGCCTCTTCACTGTCTTCTAGATCATCATCCTCATCTTCAACATCGTCGCTGGTTTCATAATCAGAACTTCCATCATTTTCATCATCTGATACAGCATCGGGATCTTTCTCTTCATCATCATCATCATCACTCCCAGTGTTATCACTGCATAGCTGGTTCTCATCGTTGAGATTTAAACTTATCTGATCATCTTCCTGGTCATTGTCTGAGTCACTATATGCAGAATAATCAGAATTATTACCATCCTGCAGTACATCATCGTCACTATTCTGCAGCAGTTCAGCACCAGGAACGTCAGTTTCAATATTGACTTCTCCATAAGCCTTTGGTTTAGCTTTGGGGTTAGTAGGCCGCCCTCGGTCCTTCTTAATTAGTAGTGAAGGGCAAATCTGCAAGCAAACAACATTAATCAGATGTTTTCCCGTCTTAACCAGATGCTTTACCATACATGCACACACCGCAATACAAAGGAGTGACGGTAACCACCTCTCGGAATAATGTAATCAAAGATCGAGCTGCTATTGAAACTCCCTTCTCATGTGACTTCTTATAGAGGACAAGGTCTTGTAGTAAATCTTCACTCATTAACTACAGTCCACAAACAAACGATCAACATATGATAATGGAAGGAGTTTGGGAAGTTAACAAAAAACACAGAATATATGGTTTAAGGAACGGAGTTATCCCATTCCAAGGATCATGTTCCAATCCTACTAGTTAAAAGCAATCCGTATTGGATGTGCAAGATATAGTCAGAACATAAATCATTAAAATGCACATATGTCCAAGAACCAGGAAATTGCAGTAGTTACCAGTGGTATCCGCAGGCACATCTCCCTTACTGCATTTATTCCAACAGTGATAGCCTAAACAAATCAACCAAACTCATCAATAAATCAAAGTTGAGTATCACTATCATAATAAAAACTCCATAGTACTACATCAAATGATAAACAGATTCAAATAAAAACCTCTGGGCGTGAGCGATCATGTACAAACTGATTAACAATTTGTTTGAACAAGGGCATAACATCATCGGCAGGAACCTGTGTCAAAAAATAACACCTTGAATGAATTAGGATAAAAGAAACAAAGGAAAGCATCATACTTCAAAATTACTTAAGAATCAAATTTTGAAAGTAAAAGCTAATAATTATAAAAACAAATCTGGTTAAGAGAAATCACAATATATTATACCTCGTCATGGCAAGCCTGGACCGCTGCTGCAAGCAAATTTGTAACGTCTCGTTGATGGGGCTGAATGCAAAAGGTGTACATTACAATTGTCACACTTTAGTTATTTATAGAATACCAAACTTCACCAAATTTAACTAATGATACCTGGATATATTTCTGAAGATAAGGGTAAAAGTTGAGTAAAATTAAATGGTGAAGCCCAATTGTTCGAGCAATCACTTTCAACATCATCATCTTGACCTAAAATTATGAGAGTATAATTGTACAAACCAGTAAAAATGGAATCTTAAAAAATCATTGGAAGATTTGAAAAGGAATTGAAAGTCTTCATTTACAACAATATAGGCATATGTTGCTTTGGTTTTTATTAGAATTGTGTACCTCAAATCGTTCGTTACATTTCTGCAGACGAGAGAACAGCTTCTCAACAAAACCCTGCAGATCACATGGAATCAAAATGTTGATTTTATAGAGCAAAACAAACAGGAAATGCATCTATGGTGACAATGACAAAAATTTACAAACCTGGGGATCTTTCAGATGGTTGAGTGGTGAATAATAGATGTTGTTGGTCCTTTCAGACGAACCACGCTGTTTCTTTTTCATGCCGCGTATTATGCGGTCTAATTTCTTCTTCTTTTTCTTTTTGCTAGCTGATGTGCCTTGGTGGCTTGCCTAAAATTGCGTAAGAAATAACAATGACCAATGATTCCAGATAACTAGTGCAATTTGCAAAATTCATCAACAACTTGAAACATATTGCATTGCTACTATCATCCTTATCTCCAACGTATGAGTGCAAGCACAAAAGGTACTAAAGTAAAATCTGCTCTTGAGCTGAATTCTCTACTTATAAGTTATAAGTGAGATTAATTGTAACCAAGCATTTCTCGTTAATTGAAGTTATCTTGTTTGATGCTATCCTGCACTATTGGGTTCACTCTCTGTATGTGAACTGGATACCAGACTTGATAACACAACTTAACAGACCCCAAGTGAACGAGACATCACAAGTCATAAAGTTAAACAGAAAGTCAGAGATAGACCCCAAGTGAAGAGAACATAAATTACACAGTGATCAAGGTAACATTCAAGTCAAATGGATATCTTCAAAGTTCCAGAGTATGTGATATGATTTCAGATGAATATTTCCCAATACTACCCAAATGCGGTGTCATCGATGGCGGAGAGCCAAAATCCCTCCATACCGGTCACTTTGTGGCGGCGTTATAGCAGATTTTGGTGGAAAAAACCACAATACCGGCCAATATCTATCGTTGCGGAGAGCCCAAAAACCGCCATGAATATCCTCCATAGCGGCCATCGCACCACTATTTGATAACACTGCCCAAATGATATAACAGTAATGATACCTCATCTGATATTATATAATGTTCTTCAACTACCTCATACTCAGCCCCATACTCTTCTTTCTCAAATATACTCTTGATTCTTAGCTTCTCGAAATGCCAACTCAGCACTTGCTAATTTCTAAATTCTGGGTCTTACAAGTGTGTACCTTGGAAATTTGGGCTAACTGGTATGTATCTAATATTCTCTCAAGACATGATCGCGTGCCAAGTATCCTATTCACCAAGGCATGTTAGTTAAGGCATATTTTTAATAATGAATTAGAGCTTTTATCGTATTTTGGATTGCAAGATCTGATCTGTATTGCATTATTTATAATTTATGAGTTATATTTATCACCTTTCCACTCCATTATGGACCCCTCAACCCCACCCTCTTCAAAATTCTTAAATATATCCTCTGATAATCAATGCCAATATCACTAATATCAACTTATATATATCATTCTGTTTGAATTTAGAAAACAGATATATGAATATATAAAAGCTAATTTAGCTAAAGATTAAAAGAATAACAGTGTTAATTCAACTTCAATGTTTATCAGACAAACTCACCTTGTAAACTGTCTCCCTTGTAAGCATAACTTGAGGTGTTACAGTCAATTCCTCATCACTGTCTGAGTCATCACTATCGTGGTAGTTTTCAATCTTCTCATAATCAAGCAGAAAACATAATGTTGCTATCAAGATTCTGAGAAAAACATGAAAAATTGTAACATTTAGCCCACTGATTAAAAAAATTCACAATACAAACAGAGCAGACAAAAGAAAAACAAACCTTGAAGATGAATGGAAGGAAGCAGTGCAAATTGCATTAGCCGTTCTCTCATCAAACCATATTTGCCTTTTGTGAAGGTCGCAAAGAGTCACAAGCGCCCTCTTGGCCCGGCCTTCATCCTCATCCTATTCAAATAATACAAAGCCATTCACTAACTTAGAAATATGTGTGTTAGGAATAACAAATTTTACTTTATCCACTTTTACGCTCTGAAACATATTTTTAAGCTTTTAGCTTATAATCTCGTATGACAATAAAAGACTTGTTTGGTAACCGTCTTTTCGTCACGAAATTATAACTTATTTTCCCGAAGCTATAATCAAAATCTAACAACCGGAAAAGCAAACTCCAACCAACCCAACCAAACAAACCTGTAGCATGGCAAAAAGAATGTTTTGAAGTGCGCGATTTTTAGCTTCGTCCTTACGCTTTAAGTTCATCCGCTTAATGCTTTTAACAACATGACTAAAGGCCAGTTCCCTCAGCGGTTTATCGCCTAGGGTTTGAAGCTCCATGAACAACGGAAGCGTATCTTTAATATTAACAATCTGCAAAATTCACAACAAAAATCAAAGACGCTACTTTCAACTTCAAAGCACATTCACAACAACGAAACCAAACACACAAACCTCTCTATTGATAAGCAGAATAAGAGAGCTAGCTAGGTCTTTACGAAGTCCAGAAGGAAGCGTACGTGCGGCGCATCCAAGTAAATCAGCGAGTTTGTGAGGGAAATCAGCGAGGTGGTCAGGGTAGAATCTGGTCATGTGGGAGAGGAACATGGCTTTCTCGGCGAGATCTTTGGCAATGGTAGGGTCGTTACTGATTCCGGAGATGGAAGTGAAGTTCATGGCGGCTTGTTGCTGGAAGAGTTCGAGTGAGGAGTTGAATTGGCTGCGGATGAGGAGAAGCTCTGATTCGTAGCCTTCGGGGTCGCACTTCATCTTTGATTGGAGTGCTGGGAGGCTGAGCTTCTCGGAGTTTCGACCGGAGGCTAGAAGAGCCTCCGCCGCAGGTACGCCGTGAGAAGGCATGGTGATAATTGGTAAAAGCTATGTTACGGCGTCGCGTTTTTTGTTAGCAGTATCACTAGGTTAAATAGGGATTGGGATTGTGTTTTTGTTTAGCCCCGTTTTGATTAATCAAACGATCGAGAAATAGCCACGTGTGAGTGAATCTCATTTGGACTTAATATCAATTTATTTTTTTTGGTTACAAAGAGGGCCGAAGCCCGAAGCGAGAAAAAAACTAAAACGCAACAGATCTCAAAGAGACACAACCAGATTTGTCTCTCTCAACAAATTCATCCAACCATCCAGGAACCTCTTGAAAGAATTTGATCCCATCCTGAAGATTCTTCCCCTCCTTAGCAAGGACATGAGCACAAACATTACTTTCTCTGAAAATATGTTTTAACTCCACCATATCAAATTCTTCCATCAAAGATCTGATCTGGGTAACAATATTACAGCTTCTACTATTAATCTTATTCTTCATACTGATATTATCAACAGCTACTTTAGAGTCAGACTCAATTTCGACCTTTCTATACCTTTGCTCCCTCACCATTCGTAATCCAGCATATATTCCCCAAAGCTCCGCCATCAACAGACTACATTTGCCTATGAACTTTGCAAAACCACCACACCAATTGCCATGCTCGTCCCGAACACACCCACCGCAAGAAGCAATACCATTCCCTTGAGCACCATCCACGTTAAGCTTAACAAAAGCTTGCTTCGGACACGTCCAAGCAACATGACAAATCTCGATATTCCTATTAAGGACTTTCTTGTTGATCATAACAGCATTTTTATAGTCTTTAACTCTTCCCTCTATATTCATCCCCACATCATGAGGTCTCACAAAGTTCTCTTCATGAGTTTCTTTGTTTCTCCAAGACCAAATAGCATGGCACCCCATCGCCCAGTAATTGCACCATTCCAAATCATTCATCCTTTTGCTTGAAAGATTCAGTAATATCCAATCATGGATATCTGCCTGGTAGAACTCATCACTTATATGCATGGGAATTTTATTCTGCCAAACTAGCTTCGCAAAACGACAATAGCATGTAACGTATGCTCGCTAGCAGCCCCACAAAGTCTGCAATCTGCATTACCAAAACCTGCAACAAACATCCGCTGATTAGTGAGCAGCCTATCATGATTGAGGAGCCATATAAAACTTTGCACTCGCTCCGGAACCTGCAGCTTCCAGATTAAATTCCAAACTGTTTCCATAATGTGGTTAGTTTCCTTCATCATCACCCGATACATATGCCCTATGGAGAAAGTTCCATCTTCACACGTCGAGATTACAAATTTGTCTTCGCTATCGGCATTCATAGGAGGAAGAATAGCCTCTATACTCAACTTAAGCTTGATTGGAATCCAGTCCATAATCTGCCAATTCCAATCTCCATCTGCACCAACCAAATCAATAACTCTAGCATCAACCAAATAATCCGGAATTATGATTCCACTGTCACAAAAGTTCTCCCCTTTATCAATCCAATTATCCGTCCAAGCCTGAATCGTATGCCCATTTCCAATTCTCCAAATTCCTTCATCCAACAAGTTGGCATGAGTTTTCACAATTGCTTTCCAGAGATTCGAATCTGACTTCTTCGCTGTCAAGGTTCTGCTTGCAGTGTCAGGCCGATACTTCCCCTTTAGAATGCTACACCATAAATCCTCATCACCATTGAGAATCTTACATCCCAATTTCATGATGCACACTCTATTCATGACAGCAAGATCTCTCAGCCTAAGACCACCATCTTTCTTAGCCATAGTAACCTTATCCCACCCTACTGCATGATATTTCCTCTTCGTCTCTGTATCGCCCCATATAAAATTTCTTTGTATTCTTTGAATATCCTTAATACAGGAAATAGGGAGTAGATTTGTCATCATAGGATACACTGGAACAACTTCTATCACACTTTTGGCTAGAGTGACTCTGCCAGCAAAGGAGAGATTCCTTGCTTTCCAACTTGTTAGCTTCGCCTTTATTTGATCCAACACGTACGCAAAATCATTCTTCCTTATAGCCTTGCCAGTTAAAGGAATGCCCAAATACTTGCCAAAACCATCCGTCTCCTTAATATTCGCAAGATTAGCCAATTTTGCTCTCATCCCTTTAGGAACATTATTGGAGAATAGCATACTAGATTTCTCTTTGCTGATTTCTTGACCTGACATTTTACAAAAGGTCTCCAAAGTATCAGTAACACACATGACTTGTTTCTCCGTCGCTTCACCGAAAATGAGCAGATCATCCGCAAACATCAAATGCGAGATGTTAACTCCATTAGTACCAACTTTGAAAGGCTTCCACTTTTTATTAATAACCGTCTGTTCAATCAGATGAGACAGCTTGTCCATACACAAAACAAAAAGATAAGGCGATATAGGATCTCCTTGACGGATACCTCGCTGGGGGCGAAAGAAGGCACTTTTACTACCATTCCAGTTAACATTAGTTTCCACGCTTGTGACTCCATGCATAATGACATTAACAATCCTAGCAGGGAAACCAATCTCCTCCAAAATCCTCCAAATGAACTCCCAATTCAATTTGTCATAGGCCTTGGACAAATCAATTTTGACAGCAAAATATCCTTTTTCCCCTTTTTTATTGTACATCGTATGCATCACTTCCTTAGCAATAATTATGTTCTCATGAATAGCTCTCCCAGGTACAAAACCTGTTTGAAATGGGGACACAAGCTTCTCCATTCGTCACTCATTTATTATTTTTCTCACTTTTTAAAGCAACATCTTTTTATCTCTATAATTTTTATCAATTCACAACCATTAGATGAAGCATGAGAGATGATACAAGAGAAAGGCATGAGATGATTTATTTTACAATTTTTTAGAAATAGACAAATTTGAATCGTCTGATAGAAATTACTAATTCATCATACTATTAAGCGAGACGGTGAGATTGGATCGTGTTAACAAGTTGATACAATTAAGAGTAATTAATTTGGATGGCATAGAGTTGCTTCATTCAAGTTCATATAATTAATTAGAAGTTAGAACCGTAAAAAACCGAACTCAATTAATATTTTTAGTTATTTTTATTACAAAATTTGTCCATTATAAAAACTAGTAACAATAGTTTTTTTCGTATATAAAAATATTTAGATCAATAATAGTTTTTTTTTTGTATATAATTTTTTGATTAAAAATATTTGATCATAAATATCATTTATCATATATAAAAATATTTAGATCAATAATAGATTTTTTCTTGTATACAAATATTATTTTTGCTTAGATATCATTTACAATATTTGGATCAATAGTAAATTTACGTATATAAAAATATTTAGATCAAAAATAGATTTTTCTTCCTATACCATTTTTGAATAAAACATATTTGAATCATAAATACCATTTTTTCGATAAAAATATATAGATCAATAATAGATATTTTTTCTCGTATACAAATAGTATTTTCATTTAAGTATTATTTACAAAAATATTTAGATCAATAATAAATTTTTGTATGTAAAAATATTTAACCAAATAATTTATTATTTTTAAAAGTGATAATAAATTGGATATATATATATATATATATATATATATATATATATATATATATATATATATATATATATATATATATATATATATATATATTATTTTTGTTTTGACATTATTTATAAAAGTATTTGAATCAATAGTAAATTTGTTCCCGTTATTAAAATATTTTAATCAACAATATATTTTTTTCTCGTATATAATTTTTTTTTCATTTTTTCATTATTTATACAAACATTTGAATCAATAGAAAACTTTTTTTTTTGTAAGCAAGAGATATATTAAAGGGAGAACTAAGGGTTCTCCAACCCAAGTACAAAACACACGGCCCAAAGCCGATAGAAAACAATATTACAACCAATTACAATTACGACATAAAAGACAATGGGTCTTTGTAAAAATCGTAAAAACAACAATTGGAATGAGTAATATTGCCATAAGAAGACCACCTCCAAACCATAAACTTAATGCTCCAAACCATATTATTTATATTCCACACTTCATTCTTAAAACAAAAATCATTCCTTGTCAACCATATTATCCAAGTTGTGGCTAACCAAAACACCCCCAATTTGCCGCTTTTAACCTTTGTACGACGGCTCAAAGAATGCCATTCCATAAAAAAGGGATACATTCTTCCTCCTCCCAACCCGAAAAACCCACCCACGAAGCAATTTCTTTCCAAACCAACTTTATCACCATGCATTTGAAAAACATATGATTCGCCTCTTCCACATGAGAATCACAAAAAACACAATTTAAATTAGCATTAGTAAAAGTCATACCTCTATACACCAATAAATCTTTAGTAGGTAATCTATTCAAAAAAAGCCTCCAACCAAACGCTTTTATCTTGAACGAAACTTCCGCTTTCCAAATCAAATTGAAAGCTTCTTCACCCTTAATCGGAGGACCGAAAGGAATTCGCCTAGAAGCATACGAACCATAACAAGAGGCGACCGTGTAACCTTTCTCCAAATCCAACAACCAAACCGCATAATCCTTCGAATTATTTAAGCTACCGAAATTATCCAAAAAATCCGTTTAGAAATTTTAACTTAAAATTATTTTTTTAAATATCTGATCAAATTTATTTTAAAAAAAATCAAACACATTAAAATCAATTATACATCTTTAAAATTAATTTTGATTTTTTTAAAATAAAAATTAAAGATACATTTATCAAAATTTTGAATTTTTTTGTTAATCATTCATTATTAGGGTAGTTACATGTAACCAATTGCTTCATCATCATATTTAAATTATTTGTGGTATTTCTATGTAACTAAGTTAAACTCATAATGTTGAGAAAAAAGGAAAATGTAAAACAAAAGTTGATTAATAAAAGTAGGTGTATGTGATAGGATATTATGCTACAAATTTTAAAAATGTGGCAGGTTCTATTCTCTACTAGGAGTTGACATGATTTAGACAAATAATTATTATGATATATAAATTGCAAAATAATATGAAAATTTCTTTACCCACCTCACTATGGTGGTCACCCCAACGAAATTTTCCATTTGCCCCTATTTCGGAGATGCATCTCCGAAGTAATTTTTTTTTTAAGATTTTTTTAGACTTCGGAAATGCATTTTCGAAAACACCAAAAAATTGGTGTTTTCGGAGATGCATTTCCGAAATGCATGAAAATTCAAAAAATACGTTGTTTTTTACAATCAGGTAATATTTCGGAAGTTCATTTCCAAAAATAAATCTGCATATACAATTTTTCCTTCTTCACTATTTCATCATTTTACTCCAAAACTCCTACAAATCCTCTCCAAAAATCAATCAATCTCAATCCATTTTTCGTCTCAAAATCAAGTTTCAAACCGTTGATCACGTTAAAGGGAGCATAGAAAGCTACAATCTGAGGTAAACATCTCTCATTTCATCCCCTATTTCACTACATTGATTGAAGAAATTTGTGCTGAAAACTGCGATGGTTCGGAAGTACATTTCCGAAATAAGTTGTCTAACAAATTTCGGAAATGTACTTCCGAAATAAGCCTTGACAGTAAAAAAAACAGTTTTGGCCAATTTTGCTAATTTTTGCATATGTTAGGTATGGTGCATCCGGACAACATTGTCAACGATGACGTAGTAGTTCCGGAAGTTATTAACGTTAATAACGATCAGGTTATCGACGTTAAAACTATGATCGATGCGGTTGATGTACGACAACATTTTACAACTGATCGGAGCTTCGCTTGTCGTGAACAATCGCTTGATTGGGTTCGTAGCGAAGCTAGTAAACTTGGATTTGGCATTGTGACTTTAAGGTCTGACAATGGAAATAGTAGACGGAAAGCTTTTGTCGTTTTGAATTGCGAGAGGGGTGGGAGTTATGCACCAACAAACCGGGTGTTAAAACACGAAGACACGGGATCGAGAAAGTGTGGGTGTCCGTTTAAGTTGCGCGTGACTCGGAGAGTTGATGATTTGTGGCGTTTAAGCGTCATTTGTGGAATTCATAATCATGCCTTTGATGCCAAGTTACACGGGCATCCAATGGCGTGTCGTTTGTCCCGCGAAGAGAAGGATGTGATTTTGGATTTAACGATAGTCAAAGTGGCGCCTCGCAACATACTTGCCGATTTGAAGCGTAAAAAACCGAATAGCGTTTCAAATTGCATCGGGTATCTAAGATCGCGGCAGTTCGTGCAAGTTTTTTTGAAACTGGGGTGTCTTATACCGGCTACTTCTTGTCAATGGACGGCACATCATTCAAATGAGGCGGAGACTTGGTCGGATCCTTTCGTTACAAGAATGGCGGAGTTTGAAGAAATGATGAGCCAAGAACGTGAGCAAAATAGAGAGCGGTCGAAGAACATACCTATTTTAGATTTAGGCGCCACCGATTGGTTCGGCGAATTTTAGTTTTTACCGGGCCGTTTTTTGTTTGTAATGACCGGTGCGTGTCTTTTTTGTATGTATTGTCGTTTACCATGTAAAATCGGACCGATTCAATACATATATAATATAAGTATGTTTTATGTTGTCATTGCCTATTTTGTATGCTTTTGGTATTGTTAACACAAAACAGAATGCAATGCACAAAATGCAAAATTCACCTATGTTTTTGCATAATTCGGAAATGAACTTCCGAAATATACATGTTTTCAGACCAATTTCGGAAGTTCATTTCCGAAACTTCCACTGAATGCAGGATAAGGTTTGTTGGGTCATTATTACTCCAATAAGTCTATAAATACAACACACTCTTCTTCATCCTCTTCACACCACAAAACACAAATGAAACAAACCTACCCCCACCTAGCATTCGTCTACTTCACCAGTGGCTACCAATGTCGTTCCAATTCCGCTTCTCGCGCGACACGTCGTTTGCGGACTTGATAACGCCACTCAACACGCTATTGCAATATCCGGAAAATCAAAAGGTTGTCAAGCTCGAGTACCGCTCGCCATCGCTTAACGACGACGGAGACTTGAGTTCACACCTTTTGAGATCAAGAACGACGAAGATTTAGCGGTTTTGTGGACAACTTTCGACCGATTTTCTTCGAAGGGTCCGATCGAGTTGGATGTGAAACTTCAAAGATCGGGGGCCGGCGTTATCAAAATGTTGACTCATCCTCACCTACCAGTGTTTAACAATATGTAACTTTAATCTTATGTAACGTGATCGATGTAATCTTCATCCGTTAAATAAATCGAGTCGTTGTTGTTTGTTATTTTTCTTCTGTCCAGACCTTATTTTGGAAGTACATTGGGTGAATTCGGAGATGCACTTCCGAATTCACCTATTTTTTGGAAAAAAACATTATTTCGGATGTACATTTCCGAAATCAGTTTTTTTCATAAAAAAAAAACACGTTTTCGGAAATACATTCCCGAAACCACATTTTTTAAAAAAAACACGTTTTCGGAAATGCATTTCCGAAACAGGTGGTATTTTGGAGATTTCACCAGGGGTGACCAAGAAAGTAAAGAGGTGTGTAAAGAAAATTCCAATAATATTGATAATGCTAAAATCGGGTACTATGTTGCACTATATTTTTTACAATTATGCTATTGTATTGATGATTGATAATTTTTTTCCTTATGTTATTGCCATGTGATTATGAATTTCTTGTGTATAATAGTGTAGCCATTCTTGTGTATAATAGTTAATTCGTAGTAACGTCACTTGTTGGTTTGATTTTATAAACCAAATCGGGTTATATATAAACTTAAATAATTTACATTTAAAACTATATTTGATTAAATAAAAATTAAAAATAATAAAAAATATTTTATTTTTCTTAATAGTAAAATTAGAGGTATTAGGAAGAAATTTATAACTTTAAACAAAAGTTTAGATCAATTTTTAATAATGTGTTCCCATTAAAAATTGAAACAAACCACATATATGGATTTAGACCTATTAAAAATTAAGGGTTTAGACCCATTAAAAGTTGTGATGATAAAATATTTATCAAATATATACCATACATAAATTATTGAAAAAAATTCACATATTTCTTATATTTAAATCAATCATACATGTATAATGGTATAAATATGTATTTTAATATTTTCCCGTATTTCTCGTATTTGAAGTAGTCGCACCAACTAATAATAACATAAATTTAAAATTTTTAAAATTTAATACTAAAAAAGATTTATTTTTTTCTATTTCCATTTAATGTATCTTAAATACAAATTAACAATCAATTATAATGAAACATTATCTAAACAAAAATGAATGAATACAATTATTTGTATATTATTTCTTACCAAATTAAAAGAAAGGACTACAATAATAAGATAATATTATGTGATACTGTACTACTTATACATCAATGCGCATCACTTTATTACTAATAAATTGATACTGTGTTAGTTTTTTCATTTTCAACTGCAAAGTTTTTCTCCCGTTGAATTTACACTTTTAAAAAAAAACTTTGTCTAAATTCAATTATCTATAATTTAAGAATTTTTATTTGATTAATCACCTATTCCTTTTCATGTTTATCATGCAGAGAAAAATTAATGATGGCAATACATGTGTCGCATCGCATGAAGGTGAAGGGAGAAAAATTGCAGATCATCTGACGATTGAGGGTTGTTGTCTCTCGAGCAGTATGAAATGAAAAAAATTGATCTAATCTACCTCATCAGTAATACACTCACAGTCACTAAGACCATCTTCAATGGTAGTTTCTTTTATTGAGTTTTCCACCTGTACCATTAATTTAATAATTAAATATTTAAAAAATTTGTCATGTCATAATAGAGTTGCATTGCAATGCAACAACTTAAAGATTGTAGTACCCAATCAAATCAAGTTATGGGGTAAAGTTGTGGGACCCATATCAGATTTTTATTAAAGTTAAAATTAAATAAATTCTTTTAATATGATGTGGCTTAGTGGGTCCTATAAAGAACTCAAATATAAGTTGCACCATTGGAGATGCTCTAATACACTCTCAATCACTCATCCTCTTTTGTTACCCTTTATTTTAAAATTCTAGAAACTACTTCATCCCACACATACACTTAGATTAAGTCATAAAGACAAGTTCATATTCTTTTCTCTATGGTTCACACAACTCCAACTTAACCTCACCATAAAATTCTCGCCACACTTTCCATCAAACTTTTTCATAACAAAACTAAACATATTCAAACTCTTCTCTTTCCATCTCAATTTTTTTCTTGTCTCCATATTTTTACGCAAAAACGACATAGCTTTAACATATTGGAATTTCGAGACACTCAATACAACTTCTTAAATGAGTTTGGATTTAAGTTTTTTGTTTTCTTTTAGATCTAGTTTTGTTTGTTTCTAAATGGTAAAAAGAAAATGAGAATTTCTTCACCCACCTCCTAACCTTCTTGCTCACCCCTGGTGAATTTACAACACTACCCCTTGTTTCGGAAGTTCATTTCCGAAAAGGTACTTTTTTTTGAAAAAAAAGGTGTTTTCGAAAATGAACTTCCGAAAACGTGTTTTTTTTAATATAAAATATTGATTTCGGAGATGCATCTCCGAAATAAAGTTACATTTTCAGAAAATGTGGTGTTTCGGAAGTTCATCTCCGAACTCACCCCCCTTGGAGGAATTCGGAAATTCAATTCCGAAAAAAGGTCTGGACAGAAGAAAAATAACAAACAAGAACGATTCGCTTTATTTAATCGGATGAAGACGATGGAGGAGACGCTGCAACAGGTTAGAAAGTCCTGATCCTCTAGAAATCCATACCACATTGTAACTTACCAACATAATAAACAACAAAAAAAAAACTTATGAGCAAACTATACTTACATCATAGTGGTGTAGATCCTTATCAGCCACTCGCAACTGAAAATGATTAGCACGAACTTGAATTTTCCTTCCCAATTTTCCTTCTGAGACGACGGAGCCGACTCTAGAGTAGCCTTCTGTTTAACTTCGGCAGTCAGGCTCTCGATGGAGATCAGAGCCGAACTCAAGGAAGCAACCGGCGCTGCGACAGATGGAACAAACGGCGCTGAAACAGATGGACGAACAACCGGAGCTGCAACAACAGACGGAGGAGAGGTAACCGGGGCCGGAGCATATGACGGAGGAGGTGGATGTCCGGAGGAAGAAGGATTGGAGGTACGTCCACCGCGAGAGCCACGGCCACCACCACCACGGCCTGATCATGCAGCATTGATGGATGATTGTTGAGAATGTGCAGGAGATGGTTGACTCCGGCGATTTTCGGGATGATTTCCTCCACCGCGGCGAGACATTATGATGAAAGCAGTAACAAGAGATAGAAAACGTTAAAGCAAAGAAGAAGACTTAGGATCGAAAATGATTTGGGATATTTTGAAAGAAAAATGGGTGAGAAGCTTTTAAATAGGAAAGTGTTTTAGAAGTTAACCGTCTGAGAGTGGTGGGGAGAAGGAAAAGGGAACTTCGAAATTTCAAAAGGTTTTTTATTCTTTTAAATAGGGCTTGCATGTGGAGCTTCCCAATTTTTGTTACGTAGGCTTTTAAGTAGGAAAGTGTTACCACATTTCTTAGAAGGTAACCGTCTTAGAAGGCTTACGTAGGCACATGTGTCCACATTTCTTACCTGATCAGGGGACGTCATTACAAAAAAATCAAACAAAGGGGTGCGCTGGGAAAGTCAAAGTTCTATGTTTATAATCCAGAAGATGGATAGTGTTCGCGGCGATGAAATCCAAGAATCTACATATTGAAATTAGAACAATCCAAAAACTAAGATGATAAATCCAATACAAAAACACTGTGCGATACAATGCGAAATCAGAACAAAACCAAACAAAACACGTCAAACAAAACAAAAACACGTTATTCTGCCCGACGAGCGTTATAAAATACACATCAAACAAAATAAAAACACGTTATTCTTCCCGACGAGCGAACTCCTCCGAATGAAGATAATTATACCATTCCTCATCCCACTCAGTATCAGAACCATCAGCGTTGATCACGCCTGAAGACTGAGTCTGCACGTCCGAGCCATGGACCCCCAGGGGACGAGAAGCAGAACCAGTCAAAACCTTCTTCTTCTCCTTCACCTCCTTCACCTCCTTCACCTCCTTCTTTGAAGAACCCTTTCTTCCCTAGCGCCACCCATTTCTGCGTAAAAATGAAGAAAGAAAGGTCCATGAGACCTCCTTTTATAAAAGAAGAAAGGCACACAAACTTCAAAGAAACAGGCACAATAAACAAAGGCGTTAAAAATAAAGTACTTGCAAATTAAAACGGACACTCCCCACCCTCTCTAGAAGACGCAGTCCTGCGTGCTGGTTGATTGTCTGACATGTTCCTGTAAACAATTGAAATCGATTAATATGCGAGACAAAATAAAAAAACAAAAAAATTTGAACTTCTGATACATTTCGGAAGTTCATTTCCGAAAACTGGGATGGAGGTGTTTTCAGAAATGAACTTCCGAAACACCCCTGCGAGGGAGTTTTTTGCAACTTCCATGGCAGACCCCTAAACCAAACTTCAAACCAAATCAAAATGCTTCTAAACAACCTAAATACTACTAACAACCTAACCATATATCATTTATGCAATTAAAACCCTAAATAACATGCATTTGAATAATAGATCTAAAAATTTCAAAACTACAAAGTGTTAGGATTGAGGGCTTTTGAATGTTGTTTAGCAGTGTGATTAGAGCCTTGATGCAGCTTTGGAATTCTGTTTGCACAAATTTTCGCCTTTGCCACTTTTTGTTTTGATTTAGGGTAAATGATTGGGGGAGGGGGAGTGTTTTGATAAATCTGCAGAAATCGCAGTATTTCGGAAGTGAACTTCCGAAATAATGTTTTCGGAAATGAACTTCCGAAATAAGTCAATTTTTTCAAAAAAAGACGCTTTCGGAAATGAACTTCCGAAGCAGGGGTATTTTGGAATTTTCGCTGGGGGTGACCCCCCATAGGGAGGTGGCTAAAGAAATTTTCAAGAAAATTTAGTCTTTTTATACTCTTTTTTTTCCAAGATCCAGTTTTTTAGTGTTATTTATTTATACAAAAACCTTCTCTTTTTTCTTTGTTTCATTTAACTAATCTTCTTTTAAATTATTTATCTATAAACATTTTTTTCTTCTAAGATTACAAATTTTCTTATACTTTTTTTTCCATATGTAACAACTATAATGAAAAAAACTATCTATTTATTTTAAATCTAATATTTTCATTTTAAATTTGTTTAAGATCTACAACAAAAGAAATGGGAAATAGATAAATGTGGTATTATTGTATTGATTCTCTTATGATTCTTTGTAATCTATGATAGTTTAGTCGAAATTGAAAAAGAAATGATAAAAAATTCAGATAAAAATAGATATATCTTTAGTGTTGAAAAAGAGAAAGAGTCAACGAAAAATTGAATGCAAGCCGGCGAAGGAAGCAAAAATTTAGAAGGAAATACAAGTTTGTTTTAAAAGGTATTCAACAAAGAATGACTAAGGAATGTGTGAATTTAATAGTTTTTTTTATTAAAAATGGAATGTGTGAATTTAATTAAAAAGATGGACTATTTTTTATGGTTTAGTCTAATAAATATTAAATCAATCAAACCCATTTGATATATGCGGCATATACCAATTTAATCGAATTTCTTAAAAATCAAAATTTCATTGATCGAAATTGAACCTTTAGAATGGAATTGTGGTGTGCGTCAAATCTAAAATTTGGATTCGATATCACCCAAACCGACAGATTGTCCAACCCAACAATTTTTCATTTGTCAAAATTGTCATGTGTTAGTCAACTACCTATCTAAGAAAAAAAATATCCACGATTTCCCTAAAATGTCCTTTTAACTTTTGTAATCTACACTATGAAATATGATCATCACATCATACTAAATTATAATTCTATAAAATATTCCCGCCAAAATTTCTAATAAATAGTAAAATAATTAAATAAGAATTAATAAATAATAAGTTAAGTAAAAAAATAATAAATTAATTAACAATATCAATAATATAAGAAAATTAATTATTTAAAAAAAATTCAGTTTTGCCCTTGCATAAGCTTCTGCCACAATATCAATTTTAGAGTAAATTTTGTCCAAGTAATACTTTATTCATATTTAGCCTTTTTCTTCCTTTCTCTCTTCAATTTTCCCTCACTTCCTTTTCTTTGTCTTCCTTTCTCTTTGCTTCATTTTTTTTTTTGAGTTTCAACGAAAACAAGTTGAATTTCACTTCTCTCTTTGCTTCATCATCATGTAAGTTTTAAAGTTGGCTTTGTTTCAATTTTAACTTTATGCTTCAATACTTCATTATTTTCTCCTTCCTTGATATGTTTTTCACTTTATTCCTGTCTTCCTCTATCAATGTTTCAGTTCTTTCTATTCAACTCGTTCCAACTTTTGTCAATGTAATTTTATTTGACTTTATACTGTCTTACATTACATATTTCTTTCCCAACAAATATGTTCAATTTTTTAAATAAATGTTCACACTTTTTTTAGATACCTTTTTGAGTATCAAATACATGTTCACAAGTGAATTCACACTGTTTTTCAATAAGTTTTTGAGCTTGAAACAAATTAATTTTTTCTTTTGTCCACTCAAAAGTGTTTTTAAGTGTTGGTTTTAGTTCTTGAGTTACAATTTTTCTGGGTTGGACAAAAAGTGAGTAACAAATCTTTATAATGTTTTGTTAAGATTTCATTTTTGTTTGTTTCTTTATATTTTTTGTGTTTCTATTTTTTGTTATGGATTTTTAATTAAGAAGAGGCAAATGAGGTAGTGTAAAAATGTGAATGAGAAACTGAAATTTGAACTATTAAGTCCATTTATGATCATATTATTTTTCATGTGAAACATAGATATGTTGCAATTTGCCTTTAAATTTATTTGGAACAAGGAGTGCAAAATGAAGAATGAGCATTCAACTGAAGAAAAACAAACATTGTTCATTTTATGCATGGAGATTTAATCCATGTTATTTTCTATAAATTTAAAAATTGTTTAATTAACTTTTAATTTTTAAATTTTTGAATAATTTTTTCATACATGTTTAGAATACTGTAAAATATTTATTTATTACACTTTATAATTTTTTAAAATGAGAAGAATTAAATATGAATTTTTTAAATTTCAAAGGATAATGATAAAAGTAATGAAAATCTCGACTTAGAAATCAAGTAACTTTTTAAAACGTTATAAACATGTCTACAAAATAATCACTCAAAAAATACACATTGGTTTAATAGGGCCCATTACACAAGCCAACATACTAACTAATGGGCTTTTTCCACAAGGCTCGTTACACAAGCCAACTTAATAAACAAGCTAACTTAACAAATTAGGATTTAAACATTAAAACCTAATTTAACATGCTAACAACCCTAGCATCTTTGACACCAACATGCTAGACCCATCTTCGACTACTACATGCACACTTCGACACCAGCATGTGAACAACCTTCGACTTCATGCTTAACCCCGTCGAACTGTCGAACCAACAAGCTATCCTTCGACCATACTAGAGTTCGATCCAATATCTCACACATCTCATTTCAACATTTATTTTCTTTCTCATTTCCTCTACCTTCCTCATACTCTCTCTCTCTCCTCCGAAAAAATTCTAGGTCTCTCATTTTTCCTCCATCATCATTCAAAGTTGCACCGTCCTTCATTCTTTTTAATTTTAATTTCGGAAACACTGTTTCTCGCTCTGCAATTTTCCTTTATCTTCATCCCTTCCATCCACAAAGAGCTATAAAGAGAGAGAAAGTGTAAACGAGATTCGGGATCAGATCTTTGATCCCTCACCGTTTTGTTCACTACATCCTTCTCTCACCGTCGAAAATGATAGTGATTTCCTATCTCACTATAGTCACAACCTATTTCAGGTACGATTTGCTCACCGCTTTCGGTCAATCCAGAGATTTCTTCAGAAAAGTCTTCAACTGGTGCAGCTCCAACAATATTCGGGTATGTTCCTTACCTTTTTCCTTTCAATTTCTTTCCAATTTCTTTCAATTTATTTAGATACAACTCAATAAAGGCGTTTCAGGGTTATGCACCGATCTTTTTAGGACTTGAAGATTTTTATATTCGCCGGTTATACCTCCGCATTTAGGTTAACAATTATTCATATGCACATCAATTATGTTTGTTTTGTATGTGTTTTACAAATTTGTATATAATATTATTAAGTATTATAAATTAGTGTATTTTTTGTTTGAATGAGACAAAGTTGATTTCAGGGATTGAGAACTAATTTTCTTAATAGCAATAAGAATGATAGAGGTTGTTTAAAATTATAATGGTTTGAGACTTTGTTGGCATCAAGTCATTAGAAGAATACAAAGGTTTGTAATGTATCTCTAAAAAGGTATTTTTCTGCAGATTATAATATAATTGAAAAATGGATTTGTTTTTGTCTTTGTTAAGTATTTATTAGTTTGAGTGTAATTTTAACCATTCTTGAATCATTTTCTCACTTTCTTTAGGAATAAAGAACGTGAATATGGATTTGAGAAATCAAGTTGTTAGGATTTTTGGTTCAACACATGTGAAAACCGTGATAGAAGCTCTGGAGCATACTGTTAGAAAAACTCAGTTAATTGGACAAGAAATATAGGAAGGTTTATCGTGATTTCTGTTTACATATTTTGTTATAGTAAATCTTACTTTTATAGATAAGTTTTTATTATTGTGACCTTTTAGGTTAATTTTATGGTCACTTTTCTCTGTAACAATGAGATGCTGTTGTTGTTGTTGTTGAGAAGTTGCTTTTGCTGCACCCAAATTTTACCATAACAAATTTTTTGATGTATGGGTAACTGTATCGATAAGACTAACAGTATGGGTAACACATTGTCAAATTTAGGGTTGAAATTTGAATAAAATGTTATTCAATCTACCATTAATAACTTTGATTCTAAGACTTTGTTATAATAAAATTGTTCCGTTAATAAGAAATCCCAAAATTGTTCTGTTAATGAAAGCCTTCATAACACATGAAGAGAACTTACTTAAATAAATTGTTTGATTATTGCCTTGGAGAACTAGCCAAAAAAATGATCTTGTGTTCAATGTTTGTCAATACCAGATGCAATTTGGAGACCGAAGCTTTTGAGTGCTTATCAAATACCTTTATTTAGTTTTGCAACATGGTTTTTAATTTAACATTTATTAGTAAAATCATTTTCATGTGAATATATTAAATATAAATTATTTTACATTCAATTTCAATGTTAATTTTCTTTGTTGTTAATCAACTAAAAGCCATGACACATTTTTATACGATGAACTGTTTTTTTTTTTAAAATTAATGAAAAACCCTTTCATATTTTTTGTTAAAAATATTTTTAATAAATAAATTTATAATCATCACCTTTTTTTCTCTTAATTATTAGAACAATATATTATTTCCTTAATAAATCATTTCACGTCTAATAATTTTGTATAACCAGAAAAAAATTGTCAATTTTCATCTCAAATACCTTTATTTTACCTTTAGGTGCATCAATAACAAATTTTTCTTTTAAAATAACCATGTATTAAGATAATATTACGCAAATAACCATGTTTCTGAGAAAATTACGTAAATAATCAGATTTTAGAAATGGCTTAAATGCATCAGCCATGTGAGATGACGCCTCCCTTGTAACATTTATAGGTAGGCGCCATGTGAGATATCTCCTACGTGCATCTGTTTTGCACTAAGCCATCTCAGATGGCGCTTCAGTGCATTTTCTTTCTTTTTTTTTAAAGTTTTTTTTAATAAATGATAATGTAGAAATGAGACAACGATTTTCATTAATATAAAACAACTACATCTAGAAATAAAGTTACATAGAGTTTAATAGTTGTTCGGATTTTGAAAACGACTATTGTGAGATTGCCTAGTTCGTTGGTGCACTCTAAGACCTTCTTGTTGTGGTTGGGTTGAGGGCCCCGTGAAATCAATGCGTTCAGCGTCTATGTAATTCATCAGATCAAAATCTTCCGAAGTACCGCTTGCAAATAATCGTTGACCCGTGTTATCAAAGTTTGGTCGCATCGGTGGGGGGTGGGTTCCATGCGAACTCGATAACATTGCTCGTCCAAAAAAAAGTGGGGTAAGTTGGAATTGGATTTTGTGGAGTTTGGTACATATATGTTTGTTGGCTAATACGGTGTGATGGTTGGCTGTATGTGGGATCGGTTGGGGACTATTTTTTACAACACATACGATTGCTAAAAATAAAATGACATAACGATTAAAAATAACACATGCAGCGGATAAAAAACGTCAACAACACGCCAAAATATCTAAGAAATGACAAGCACCAAAACAATGTCATAAGAACCGTGCATCATCATCATTACGTCTCTGTCTCTTTCAACTTCCTCCAACCAAGTGCAAGACGTTTCAGTTGCAAGTGAGGTGGCAGTTCTTCTTCTCTGGATTATTCTAATTTCTTCGCTCGTTGGGATGTCCCCGTCTAACCAGCGTTTCAACTCTCTCTTAAGGCGCTCCATGGAATGGATGTTCCAAAATTTCATTTTAATCGGCGGTTTGACGGCCGAGAAAATACATACTCATCTCTTGTGAAAATCTCAGAAGTCATGCTGATAAAATTTGGGAGGAAATGAGAAGATCTAGTGAGAAAGTGTGAAGAATGGTGGAGAAAGGGAGGTATTATTTATAGAAAACACATATACAAGGAGGAGGCATATGAGATGATTCCTCCTCCTAAAAAGTGAATGGAGGCACCATATGACATGGCTTGGTAGTATTGAATGTGCCATGTCAGATGGCGCCTATGACTAAAAAAAAATGAACAAGCCATCTCAGTTGGCGCCTTGGTGTAAAAAGTTTATGAAACCTGGTTATTTGCATTTGCTTAATATCAATGGAAAGATCAATAAATAGTATCGAATTCGAAATCATCGTATTATTCACATTAACTTAATAGAATTCTATTTTATTTTATAGATAATTATTTTTTCTTATACTCTCTTTTGAACTTATTTTTATCTAATTTTAGTTTTTTTTAAAAGAATTTTATTTTTTTATAACCAATTTTTTTAATTACTCTACCAATACGGAGTGGTAACTCACGCGAAAAATATAATGTCAAACATTCAACATAATAATAACTGAATCAAATCACTCAATGAAAAGTATAGACAGATTTTAAGTTATTTCAGAAAAACATCTTAATATTTCATGTTATATTTTAATTTGATATTAAAAATATGTAAATTATTTCTACATATCTATTAAATTTATTGTCTTTCAATTTTGTATGAAATAGATTATAGGGTGATTATTATTATTATTATTATTATTAATGAAATATTATATTTATTATTTATAATGATATTCTACGTCCTATGCGAAGATATAGGTAAATGACTACTTAATTGTTTCCATTATATTTTTTACTAAAACATACATTTTCGACGGATCGATACTAATATATATATATAAATATATATATATATATATATATATATATATATATATATATATATATATATATATATATATATATATATATATATATATATATATATATATATATATATATATATATATATATATATATATATATATATATATATATAACCATTACTATATTATATTTATTTATTATTTTTAGCGACAATGTGTGATCCGTGCGCGACGCGGATATATGACTACTTGCTTTTTTTACTTTATTTTTTCTATTAAAATGTACATATCCTCTAGAGATTTTATTTTTAATCACTAATTACTATATATTTATTTAATATTTATAACGATATTGTGCGACCCCTGCAAAAGCACGGGTATATGACATCTTAATTATATCCTTTTACTTTTCTATTAAAATATATATTTTTGACTGACCGAGACTACTTAATTTATGTATCTTTTATATATATATATATATATATATATATATATATATATATATATATATATATATATATATATATATATATATTAACCAATACTATACTATATTTATTAATTATTTATAAAGAAATTGTGCGACCCCTGCAAACACACGAGTAGATGATAACTTAATTATTTCATTTATTTTTTCTAATAAAATATATATTTTTGACGGATCGAGACTACTTAATTTGTATCTCTTTTATATACAATTCTTAACCATCACTATACTGTATTTATTTTATATTTATAATGATATTTTGTGACTCGTGCAAACGCACAGGTAGATGATAATTTAATTATTTTATTTATTTTTTAATTTAATTATCTTTTTCCTATCTTTTATATGTATTTCTTAATCGTTGTTATCTTTTTCCTTTGTCTTCATTTTTTTTTGCTATTAAATAATAAAATATAAGAATGAGATTTTGGTCTATTCCGTTTCTACCAATTGATCTTCTTCTTTTTTTTTTACAAAAATCATTGGTATTAATTATATTTAAATATTTAATTATAATATTAATTTAATTTTTAAGATATAATTATAATTAAATATTTTATTTTATTATTTTATATAAACAATAGGAAATGTTCTTAATTAAATTTTGATTTGGTAATTATTTGTCTTACTATTTTTTTTTTGTTAGTTTTAATGAATGAAATGTACTGTAATGTACTTTTACTATTTGATTTTTTTTAGTTTACAATAATGAAAAACATAATTTTAATATTTTTTGTTAAACACGTTTTTATAAACGGGAAAAATATATTATTGGTACAAATAGTTTTATAAATGAGAAAATTTGTATTATTGATAAAAATATTTTTGTAAACGAGAAAAAGTTCGTTGTTGATATAAATATTTTTATATATGAGAAAATTTTTATTGTGGATATAAATATTATTATAAATAGGAAAAAAAGTGTATTATTGATTCAATTTTTTTCATAAATGGGAAAAACTATATTGATGATATAAATATTTTTATTCACGGGAAAAAGTTTAGTTTTGATATCAATATTTTTATAAACGGAAAATATTATATTGTTGATATAAATATTTGTATAAATAGAAAAAAATTAATTATTGCTACAAATATTTTTATAACCAGAAAAAGTATTTTGTTTATATAAACATTTTTACAATCTTGGTGTAGTTAATTTTTTCTTGATTTAACATTAAATTTTCAATAATTATTTTTCTCTTCTAATTTCTCTCTATAATTAACGGTGAATGTATCATTAGATGGTCGAAGTGGCTTGAGAGTTCTAAAATATATTGTTTCTCAATATCTATAGAAATTATTGTTTTGGAAGAGAATTCCCGTTTACAAATTATACCAAATTGCATTTGTGTTCTGATGGTTGTTTATTTGAAGTGTACTTCAGCCTAAGAAATGAATTAATTAAAAGATAGTATTTCACACGCTAATAATTTTTTTTTAAAAAAATTGTGTCGTTACATGAAAACAATTTAGAGACATTGCAAGTAAATAAATAAAGTAAAGCAAGCAATAGTAGTACTTGAAATTAAAAAGAATGTGAGATTAAAATACCAAAAAATGGGGACTGATTACAAGATTATCAATAGCTTAAGCTTAAAAATTAAAGCAAAATACAAAGGAAAAGTAGCTATTGTAGTGTATGATAGGTAGGGGTGGCAAAACGGACCGCCCGCCCCGTCCGCCGCCCGTCCCGCCTTAAGCCCGCCAAAAAACGAGTGGGGAGGGCATGCCCGCCAAGTGAAATGGGCATAAAATTTTTTTTTCATTTTTTTAATAGATTAATAGTTTTTTTTTTACCTTTTAATTAAATTTTTCACTTATTTTTTAAAACAATTTTGTATAAAAGCAACTTTTTAACAAATTTTACTTAAAAAAACATTACATATATTTACAAATAAATATATAAAATAAACCATCAAGAATTGGAATTACTAAAATTAACTAAAAAGTAGGGAATTTTGGAGGAGGGGCGGACTTTGGCGGGCGGCGGGCATTGGCGGGGCGGGCTATGGCGGACGACGGGTTTTGGCGGGGCGGGCTTTGGCAAGCGGCGGGCCTAAAATCCCAACCAAACCCGTCATTTTTTGGCGGGTGCGCGGGCCGTTCTGGCGGGCCACGACCCGTTTTGCCACCCCTAATGATAGGTAGTCAGTGATGATTTTTCTTGAAGCCTAAGCTCCTAATTATACTAAAAATGACCATAAATCATCACTAATTGGCAATTATCATGAGCTAGGTCTCAATTACCAATTAACATAAAGTCTAAGGGGTTATGGATGCCAAGGAGTCACAAAAATATTCAAAATTTTATAATTTTGTAAGTGTCTGGGAAGCCGACACGACCCGTGTCACAGGGCTAGGCCATGTTGGCCAACCCACGCAAGCCCTAACTTCTTTATATGAAGGGAGTGATGAGGGCCAACACAACTTGTGTCAGATGACATGGGTAGACCGTGTTGTCTGCGAGAATTTTGTATGGAAGGAGCTTCTTTTTGTGCGATCTTTGGCCTTTTCGCTCTGATTCAGTCCGTCACCCTCTTATTATTTGAAATCATAGAAAGAAAACAAAAATGCATAAAATTGAACTAAAATGATGAAAATACTCAAGGAAACGAAAGGAAAACAATAAAAAAACTTTATGCATTTACCACTTATTAGTCCCTTAGGCGGGACTTTAAGTCGAGTCCCTCATAAGAGACTTTAAGTTGAGTCCCTCATACGAGGTTCCAAGTTGATTCCCTAAGGTGAGACTTTAAGTTGAGTTCCTCAAACAAGACTTTAAGTTGAACTCCTTAGGCGAGACTTTAAGTTGAGTCTCTTATAAAAGACTTTAATTTAAGTCCCTTAGGAGAGGCTTCAAGTTAAGCCTCTCAGGTGATGCTTCAAGCCGAGTCCTTCGGGAGATACTTTAAGTTGAGTTACTCAAGAAAGTCTTCAAGTTGAGTCCTTCATGCGAGACTTTAAGTTGAGTCTCTCAGGTTACACTTTAAGTTGACATATTTCTCCTTGTTCCACAGGGATCTTCCCATGGAATTCCAGTATTTATATCGCCCTTTAAGGGCGACAAAGATCCTTAAATTGAAGCCCAACATTTAAATTGCCTCTTGAGGGTGGCAATGATCTTCTAACAGAAGTCCAACATTTAGATTGACTGTTGAGGATGACAAGGATCTTCCAATAAAAGTATAACATTTATATTACCTCTTGAGGGTGACAATGATATTCCAATGGAAATATAAAATTTAGATTGACTGAGGAATGGAATAACCTGGTGTAAATACGATACTAATTAGTTTCTCAAAGGGATTCTTATATTGGTTGGTCAATTGCCTTTTAGCTTAAAACAACTAACAGAAAAATAGCTAATTGTATTAATATCTCAAGTTAACTGAGTTCCACGTCCTTCGTATGAGTCATCAGTTTAACACTTCAAGCTTGTAGGTTCCACAAGGTAGTTTCTGACATATGCGGTACGAACCCTCCCAGTTAGGTTGTAGCTTCCTCTAATGGACAGGCACGAAAATATATCTGAGTACGAGGTCACCTTCCTACATTTCTCTCAGAATCACCTTTGAGTTGTATCTCATGGTCGCTCTTTGCTTGGCGACAAACTCCATGATATGGGTGACATCTAAAGTCTCGTCAACTAGGTTGGTTACGCGTCTATTTTATGCCTTGTTCTCTTCTTCATTGAATTGAGAATAGTGCCAGGTGGGTGTGTTAATTTAAATAGATAGCATTATGATAGTTTCGTATATCTATGTCAATGGAGTAACTTTGGTGGTTGATTTAAAGGTGGTATGATATGACCATATTACTTTGTGAAACTATTTAGCCCACAGTCCTTTGACTTCATGCAAGCTTTTCTTTATTCCTTATAGTATTACTTTGTCCACTGACTCAACCGACGCATGCCCGTGGATGAACAATCAAGATAAAATTTGTTTGTACTCAAAGGCCACGTCAGAAATTGATCACGATGGAACCGAAAAATTGAGTACCATTGTCTAAAATGATAACTCATGATAAATCGAACATGCACATGATTCATTTTCTAAAGCTTCCATGACATCATAGTGTACTTTGTTGGACGTTTTTTAATCTTCTTTGCTCCTAACTTGTTCAACGATAGTTTGTCTACTTGTAGATAACGTATTATAGGTGTCGTCTAGCAGGTGGTATGGGCGAATTCAAGAGTGTTGATTTCATATGCCTTAATATTAGGGGCAATGAGAGTCTCTTGAATTACAATGTAGCTATGTCTTGCTCTTTTTGTATCGGCGGGCTTGGAGAGAAGGTCTACCATACAGTTATGTTCCATGGGAACATACATTATTTCAAAAAAATTGTAAAGTTTAGATAAACAACATACCTTTTTTTAATATTTGATAAGCTAGGGATCCTTCACTTGATATTCCCAACAAACTGATTTCCCACAAATTGAGAGTCATTATTGATCTTTAGATTCAAAGCGCTTATCTTAAGGGCGAGGACTGTGCTGGTGATAAAGGCTTCATACTTAACTTGATTATTGCTAGCCTTGGATTCAAACTTTGAAATATTTCTCAATCATCAGTTCGTCTGGTCTCTCTAACACTGTCTCGACACCATTTTGTTTTAAGTTTGAGGCATCATCTATAAATAATATCCATGTGTAAGGGGTCTCTTCTCCTACTAGCAAGTTAAAACTTGCTAGAAAACAAGCTAGTACCTATGACTTAATACTTCCTACGAGTATATATTAGATATCATACTAAGATAATTCAACTGCCTAATATAATATCCTTCTTGATATATCTGGCTTCTTCACGACTTATCGAATGTGTAGTTGGTTTTTATCATTACTTAGTGTCATTTAAAGTAGGGCATGTGTTTTCTTGCAATTATCCCAATTGTCAAGGAAAGCCTCCCAATCTTTTGATATCAGGCCTCAACACCCTTAAATACTTTGCTCACAAAAATATACATATCACTTAACTCTACTTGTCACTTAGATGAGCACATAACTCATCGTCAAGTTACTAACATACAAATAGAGGTAGAGGGGCGAACTTGTTATTGGGCGTGTCAAAATAGGCGGAGATTACAAGAAGGCCTTTAAGTTTGTGAACGCCTCCTCACACTCTCTATTCCACTTAGATTTCTCCTTTTTACTCAAAGTGGCAAAGAAATGGAAAGTATTGTCACCTACTTAAGAAAGTAAACAAGGTAGGGAAACTAAGTTCTCTGTTAGTTTTTGAACTTCTTTAACATTAGAAAGGATTCTCATGTTGATGGTGACCTGCCACTTATATGGGTTTGGTTCTAGACCTCTATTTGTTAACATAAAACCTAGAAAGTTATATGTTTATATGTTGTATGAGTACTTGGTGGGATTTAGGTACACGTTGTAGCTCCTAACTATTCCAAGATGTCTTCCATATCTATAACGTGACTCTTCCATTCTAATGTCTTTACTATCATATCATTGGTATAAACTTGTAGGTTGCATCATACCTGCTTTGAGAATACAACATCCACGAGTCTTAGATAAGTGAAACCCATGTTTTTTAGCCAAAATGTCATGACATTGTAATTGTGGTTTTTGTGATTGGACATGAATTTTGTCGTAGGCGTATCTACATTACCCATTTTGATATGATAATAGTCAGAATACGCGTCCATGAAACTCAACATTTTGTAGTTAGAGGATTGATCAGTCAAACGATCTATATATGGTAAGGGATACAAATATTTAGGGAAAATAGTGTTAAGGCCAGTAAAGTCGATGCACATGCGCCATTTCTTTAATGACTTCCGCACCAAGACTATGTTGGGCAGCCAAGATGAGTGCTTAACCTCCATTACTAAGCCAACGCTTCCCAGTTTGTGAACTCCTACGTCAATGGTTGTTTTCTTCTCCTTGCCCATCTTACGTTTCCTTTGAGACATTGCCTTTATTGTGAAACCAATGAAGATGCGATGGAAGATCACTCTCGTATCTATTCTTGGCATGTTAGAGGGTCCCTAAACAAAGCAGTGTATGTTCCTTCTTAATAGGGCAACCCACTTATCCTCCTCGGAATCAGATATAGATGTGCACAACTTGGTGAATTGATGGTCCAAAGGGCTAATACGAATCTTTTTTAGGTCTTCTATGGGGGATAAGCATTTCGTTATCTGCCCCTAATATAAGACCACTGCTTGGAGCATCTACCTTTTGTGAGTATGGATAAAGGGAATTGTCTGCATTGACATGATCTTTTCTCATTTTTAAGCAATTTTGTTAACACTCATGGGCAACCTTTTGGTCCTCTTGGACCACTCCGACTAGCCCGTCAAGTAGTGGATAATTCAGGCTCAAATGAAGGATGGACAAGACCGCCTCTAATAAGTTAAGGGTAGGCCACCATATAATGACGTTGTACGGGGAAAAAGCGTCCACTACAAGATATTTCACTTTGATTGTTCTTACGTAGTTATTGGAGCTAAACATCATTCCATGCATTATGCGGCATTAAACATTAGAATGCTCATATGTCACCCCTGAAAGACACTATAAAATAATACATTTGATAAGCTCCCAAGGTTGATCAATACTTCCTTCATATTTGAATCATCATATTGCTCCATGATGACCATGTGATTAGTGTTGTGAGTGATAATGTTAACAACGTCTTTGCTAGAGAAGATGATTTTGAACCTAACTCTTTTTCTAGTGTTTCCTTGGCATTGATGGGTATGACAGTTCCTATCAAAACCCGCCTAACATAGTTTTTGTGAGAAGAATTGGATTCTACCCTTCTAGTGAAGCTTCATACAATGGTGTTGATAGTAATCTTAGAACATTTGTTTTTGCATCCCTAGGGGGAAGGTGACAAAAACGAATGGTGATTGATGGTGATAATGACATATGTCAAATTTATCGGGCTCTACAATGGACTCCAACTGTACTTGTTAAAATTACAATATGTGACAACCCCTTGCGGTGCAGGCCTGTCAGGGTCGTCCCAACCCGTTTAGAGGCCTAAAACAAATTTTAAAATGAGGCCTTTACAATTATATAAGTGACTAACGTGTCATTATATATTTTTATAAGTAAATAAAAAAAATTTGAGGCCTTTTTTAAGCCCAAATATTTTAGGCCTAAAGCCATAGCCTTGGTGGCTTGGCTCTTGGGCCTGCCCTAAGGTTTGTCAGATGCTTTTATTGCTATTGTAGTAATAAAGTAAGCTTACACATGAATGGTGAAAAGCTTTGTATACTGGTATTTTATAGATGAATTGAATGTTGTACTTGCTAAAAGTACAATACGTGACAAACTCTTACGGTTAAGGGATGCCAAATGTTTTTAAGGTTGTTGTAGTGTTAGAGCAAGTTCACACAAGGATGGTGAGATGCAATGTCTATGATGTTTTCAGAGAGAATTAAATACCATTCTCAATCTTAAGATTGAGATCAACCTTAGGGTCGAGATCTTTATATGAATCTCCTGGGCCTAGATTTTAGACTTTAAGTAAGAACACTTTTATCCTTTAAGTGCGTGGAGAATAAATGAGTGGTTATTCCCTTATTATTTTGGAGAACATGTACCTCATCTTTGGCCGTCTCTCATGGCATTATTAAGTATGAACATGTTGCTCTCACGTTTTCGTAGGGTGGACGAACAAACCAGTGAAAAAACGATTATATCAAATCACTACAAAAAAAAACTGCAATTAGCCAGGTGAATTTCACCTCGCAAAAGCAAAAATCACCCTGCAATGCAATAATTGCGGGGTTGACCAAATACCCCGCAAAAAGTTAGTCGCCACTTGTTGCAAGGGGATTATCACTTCGCAACTTTGCCAGGTGACTATCACTTCGCAACTTTGCCAGGTGAATTTCACCTCGCAACACCTGTCCCAGAATTGATCAGAACAACGCACGCGCGTCAGAGCAGAGCAGAGCACGATATTCAAAACAAATTAAAAAGAAAGTTGCGAGGTGAATTTCACCTGACAAATTTTGAATAAACAGAAAGTTGTTGAGTGAGTTTCACCTGGCAAATTTTTTAATATTTATAATAATATAATATATATATATATATATTTCTGTTTTACAAATATAATAAACTAAAATCTATTATATTATTTATTTATTTATGAAAAATACTGTGTACCTAATTCTAAAAACTTCACATACTAAAAAGTTTCACCTACAAGTTTCTAACAATTTAACATACATATATTCTAACATTTTAACATATTTATACACAAAATCAAACAAATTTTATCAATTTTTTTTAAAATATTATACACAAATCTAACCATCACTACTTACATGATACAAACTTTAATAAAAAATGCATAAATTTAAACTAGTTCATACAACCCAATATAAAATAACAAACAATTTAATTCATGTGTGTACCTTAAATTATGGATTTGATGAAAAAACTAAAAAGAACTTTGAAACCAGCATTTGAGTCTTGAATGTGTTGATTTGTGTTAAAAATGAAAGCTTTGAGAGATTTTGAGAGTTTTGAAGTGTTGAACCATGGGTGGGAGAAAGAGAGAATGAATGAGTGAAATTTGTTGAATCTAGAATGTGAGAAAGGAAACTGAAGTGGTGGTGTTTAAAGCATACTTGCGAGGTGAAAAACACCCCGCAACTTTTAGAATCGTTGAGACTTGCTAGGTGATTTTCACCTCGCAATGTTTGTGTCAGTCAAACACCCACCTGCCACACTGTGCCATCAGTAAATGTCAGACATGATTTCCCCCCAATTGTTTCAAAACATAGTTCCGGGGTGTTTTTTACCTAGCAACTTTTGCAGGGTGTTTTTCACCTAGCAACTTTCTTTTCAAAATTTTCAAATTGCGCCATCAGTAAATACTAAACATAATTTCCCCCCAATTTTTTTAAAACATAGTTGCGGGGTGTTTTTCACCTAGCAACTTTTTTTTCAAAAATTTCAAACTTCCCACCGTCTGTTGCGAGATGGAAAAATATTTATTTATTTGCGAGATGAAATACACCCCGCAAGTGCATTAATTTGCGAGGTGACTAACACCTGGCAAACTCACCCTGCTAATATGATGTTTTCTTGTAGTGAATGACGGATGCTCGTTATAATAAATGAGCAAACATTAAAAACAAAGGACGACTAGGGACCCCACTTCAGGTGATAGGTGTAACACCCTTCTAATACCCCGCATAAATATTAAACAATAATCAGAGTAAAACATGAAAATGGCATTACAACTTCCATATAATTAAAATAATACTCATGTCATGCCATAAAAGGAACGTTAAACCCAAATATCATTCAGATCGTCATGTCAACACAGCGGAATTATATTTAACATCTGAACAATGCAACATCCAAAGTCATAGACTTATAACACCACCATAAATAAAATACTGAATAAAAGCGTTCCACAAATAACTCTAAACAACGTCCCCGGTGTTACACGACCAGAGCATGACACAGACCCAACTGACTCTAACGAACTACTTGACGAGCTAATCCTCACCAAGTACAGGAGCTACTCCTTAATCTGAAAAATAACAACAGTAAGGGTGAGTCTCATTCACATTTAACTAATGTTATAAGATATAGATAATAAAATATCATTTCACATGCCATTCACCCAATCACGGTTACGATCAGATTCAAATCATACAATAGTAAGCAAACAACCAAAGCAACACATATTATAACATTGGACAATCTTCCATTCATGTTATAATAGCACAAACAGCCTAATGCAATGCAACTACATGCATGTGGTACCAAAATCTGGGATAACCCAACTCACCGACCCACCATCGTCAAGGATACGGTAACACCCACTCACTAATTCCACACAATGAGAATTAGCTACCACTGATCCACCATCGTCAAGGACCAGCCACAAAATGATTATGAATGCATGCATCAACCATAACATGCTCATCACCCACATAAATCGACCAAATGTCATAATCATCAATAAAACACATATTTCACGCCAACAATACATGTATAATAAACACCGGTTACAACCACAACATCATACAGGTAAAACACTCATTAGTGTACCTATAAGCATAAACCACCACAACCAAATAAAATCGAGTAATTTTAAATAATTTTGAGTCACAACTCAAAACATCATTTTATTATGTAAATTATCTGATTAGCTTCACCATGCTCGAAACGACACAAAAATCCGGTTTACGGTTTAAAAGTTACACATTTTTAAACTCTCAAAATGACCTGTCACCAACAGCACGCGGCGCCAACCTTGGTTCGCGGCGCGAACTGTGTAACACCCTTCTAATACCCCGCATAAATAATAAACAATAATCAGAGTAAACATGAAAAAGGGCATTACAACTTCCAAATAATTAGACAATAATACTCATGTCATGCCATAAAAGAGAACGTCAACCAAATTTATTCAGATCATCATGTTTAACACAGCGGAATTATCTTTAACATCTGAATAACAAACAGCCAAGTCACAGACTTAAAACATCAACATAAAAATCCATCCAAAATGAAAAGAGTTTAACAAGTAACTCTAGACGACGCCCCCAGTGTTACACGACCAGAGCATGACACGGACCCAACTGACCCTAACGAACTACTTGACGAGCTAATCCTCACCAAGTATGAGAGCTACTCCTCAATCTGAAAAATAACAACAGTAAGGGTGAGTCTCATTCACATTTAACTAATGTTATAAGATATAGATAATAAAATATCATTTCACATGCCATTCACCCAATCACAGTTATGATCAGATTCAAACCATACAATCAGTAAGCAAACAACCGAATTAACACATATTATAACATTGGACAATCTTCCATTCATGTTATAATAGCAAAACAGCCTAATACAATGCAACTACATGCATGTGGTACCAAAATCTGGGATAACCCAACTCACCGACCCACCATCGTCAAGGATACAATAACACCCACTCACTAATTCCACACAATGGGAATTAGCTACCACTGATCCACCATCGTCAAGGACCAGCCACATAATGATTATGAATGCATGCATCAACCATAACATGCTCATCACCCACATAAATCGATCAATGTCATAATCATTAATAAAACACATATTCCATACCAACAATACATGTATAATAAACACCAGTTATACCCACAACATCATACAGGTAAGACATTCATTAGTGTACCTATAAACATATCCCACCACAAACAAATAAAATCGGGTGTTTTAAAAATAATTCAAGCCACCACTCAAAACACCATTTGAGTATATAAATTATTAGATTAGCTTCACTGTACTCGAAACGACACCAAAATCTGGTTTACGGTTTAAAAGTTACACATTTTTAAACTTTTCCAAAACGGTCTGTCGCAACAACTAACAGCACGCGGCGCCACACACATTCGCGGCGCGGAACGAATCGGAACTACGCCTTCGCGGCGCAAACAAGGTTTCGCGGCGCGGAACGAGAAGGAACTACGCCTTCGCGGCGCGGCCATACGCTCGCGGCGCGTACTGAACACAACAAAACTTCCTGGCCTTCTGCCAAGCAGTTCGCGGCGCCAACCTCTGGACGCGGCGCGAACTGGCGATTTCCAGAACTCCGAATAGCAGAAAACAGCCTGCGATTTCGTCCCTCTTTCACCGAATCACTACCAAACCAATCTCATCCCAACCAGATTTCGCATACAGTGAAATAACACATATTATAACACATTTATAATACATTCAACCATCCAATTATCACCATACATGATCAATACTATCATTGTAAATCAATTCTCCCAAAAACCTAACATTTCTACAACTTAAGCATAACCCAATTGATACGAATAACACGATCAAATTCTATCATACTACCTATAATCCCATAATAGAAGATAAACGGAAGAGTCCCCCCTTACCTGAAGGTTGATTCTTCGCTCTTCCTCGGGTCGCACTTCTCCGCTCCTCTTCTCTTTTCACGTTCAGACTTTTTTCCCAAAATGCCGTAACCCTCTCTATTCCACAACTCCTTCTATTTTTCTATTTTATGAAAATAAGCTTATCATTAGAAATGGGCTTCACCACTGACACCCCCCCTTCTACTACAAGCGACACTGGCCCATTAGCCTCATTATTTCCATTTTCTCAGTTAACTCAAATAATTCTAATATTTAATCAAAAAATTAATTAAATTAAATAAGGAATTTTATGGGGTGTTACAAACTGAGCGAGTCAAAAATTCCCAACATTCTGCCAAGCACTTCGCGGCGCAAACATGTGTTCGCAGCGCGAAATGAGCAAAGAAGTACGCCTTCGCGGCGCGGCCATATGCTCGCGGCGCGTACTGAGCACAACAAAACTTCCTGGCTTTCTGCCAAGCAGTTCGCGGCGCCAACTCCTGGACGCGGCGCGAACTGGCGATTTCCAGAACTCCGAATCTCAGAAAAACAGCCTGCGATTTTGCCCTTCCTTCACCGAATCACTACCAAACCAATTCCATTCCAACCAGATTTTACGTAAAGCAAACAAGCACATATTATTGAAGGATAGAAAAACACTTAGAAATGGGGGGTTTGAATAAGTGTAGCTTTAAAAACTTGACTGATAAAAATAAATTGCACAGTTATTTTTATCCTGGTTCGTTGTTAACTAAACTACTCCAGTCCACCCCCGCAGAGATGATTTACCTCAACTGAGGATTTAATCCACTAATCGCACGGATTACAATGGTTTTCCACTTAGTCAGCAACTAAGTCTTCCAGAGTCTTCTGATCACACACTGATCACTCCAGGAACAACTGCTTAGATACCCTCTAAGACTTTTCTAGAGTATTCTGATCCACACGATCACTCTAGTTACAACCTGCTTAGATAACCTCTAAGACTTCCTAGAGTATTCTGATCCACACGATCACTCTAGTTCCTTACAACTTAATGTAATCAATTCTAAGAGTATTACAATTGCTTCTTAAAAAGCTATAATCACAAACTGTGATATTTCTCTTAACGTTTAAGCTTAATCTCACTAATATATTACAACAGCAATGTAGTGAGCTTTGATGAAGATGAAGATTCTGAGCTTTGAGTAGAACAGAGTTTCAGCAAGTTAATATGAGTTGTTTTGGTGCAGAATAGTTCGGATCATTCTACTTGCTTCTCATCAGAACTTCATATTTATAGGCGTTGGAGAAGATGACCGTTGAATGCATTTAATGCTTTGCGTGTTCCGTACAGCATCGCATTTAATGTTATACGCTTTTGTCAACTACCTCGAGCCTTGTTCACGCTGTGTCTACTGACGTAGCCTATAATAGCTTTTAACGTTCCTTTTGTCAGTCAGCGTAGCTTGCCACTTGTACTTCCTTCTGATCTGATGTTTGTGAATACAACGTTTGAATATCATCAGAGTCAAACAGCTTGGTGCAAAGCATCTTCTGATCTTCTGACCTTGAAGTGCTTCTGAGCGTGATACCATCAGAACTTCAGTGCTTCTGATCTCATGTTCTTCTGATGCTTCCATAGACCCATGTTCTGATTCTGCTTCGATCATCTTCTGATGTCTTGCCAGACCATGTTCTGATGTTGCATGCTGAACCCTTTGAGACAAAGCTTCTGAGCGCTGAATTATGCATACTCTTTATATATTTCCTGAAAAGGAAATTGCATTGGATTAGAGTACCATATTATCTTAAGCAAAATTCATATTATTGTTATCATCAAAACTAAGATAATTGATCAGAACAAATCTTGTTCTAACAATCTCCCCCTTTTTGATGATGACAAAAACATATATAAATGATATGAATTTGCGATCAGAAAGAGCAGACGGCAAAAGACAAATTACATAGCTATAGCATAAGCATATGAATATGTCTCCCCCTGAGATTAACAATCTCCCCCTGAGATAAATAATCTCCCCCTGAAATAAATACTCGAAGAACTTTAATAAAAGACTTCCCTGATTATTTCGGTAGAGACGATCACATAAGCTTCTGTCTTCAGAGAATTCATAGCTTCTGACTTCTGCTTCCATTGGACAGCTTCAGAACTAGAATTTCTTTAGATCCCTAGAACACTCACAGCTTCTGATTCCTGCTTCCATCTAGGACAGCTTCAGAACTTGAATTTCTTTGATCTTCAGAACATTCACAGCTTCTGATTTCTGCTTCCATTTAGGACAGCTTCAGAACTTGAATTTCTTTGATCTTTGGAACATTCACAGCTTCTGATTTCTGCTTCCCTCGGATAGCTTCAGAGCTTTGAATTTCTACCAATCATCACTTCATGCTAGATTTGTATCAGAACATTGCTGAATGTACCAGAGCATCATCAGAGCATCTCTACATCCTGAAATGTTACAGAACAAAAACTAAACGACAAAAGTCAGCATGAACGAGTCAGAACATAAAATGTATATTTGAACACATGATATGTATCAGAGCCATATAGGCTAAAAATAATGTATCAGAGCAAATAGAATTTTGTCAGAGCAAATAGACAAATATGGATCAAATTCTATTATCAGTGCTTCTGATTCATTCTTCTTTCTTGCTTCTGATTTCTGAAGCTTGATAGCACTCAGCTTGCTTCAGTTTCCATGAGCTTATTCTTTTTACAGAATAACACTTCTTATGGTTTTGCTTCTGTGTTTGCTTTGAAGATTCTCTTCACTTCTTTATACCTGCAAAACACTTAAACCATATAGAACTTGCAGTTCTTGTTAGTAAATGTGTGGGAGCTTTACCCAGCAACTGATAGATTTATCAAATCATTTATCATTTATCTTCTCCCCCTTTTTGTCATAACATCAAAAAAAATTTTCAAAAGATTCAGATGTATAAAACGACAAATAAAATCACTGGAATGTAAAAACAAAGAAACTTTTCATTGATAATCAAAAGATATTACATGAGAAGATGTTTAACAACCAGATGCAACAAGGAAAGAAAACTACTAAGACCAAAGCCTAAGACCCTAGCTAAGACAAAATCTGTGCCAACATGCCATGAAGGAGTGAAACGCATCATTGACTGCTTCTTGGGCTTCCAGGCGAGGGGTCAGGGAGACTTGGTTCTGATGCAGATCTTCCACAATCTTTATCAGAGACAACATTCTCAGCAGGTGAAGATGAGGAGATTTCTATGGAATGGGTTGAGGGAGAGGAAAGGTTAGATGAGGAGGAAGTTGAGTCTTGAAGGTAAAAAGATGAGGAAGAAGATGGAGATGATGGAGGGCTTTCACCAGGGGGTTGAAACACACGTCTAGAATAGTTTCCAGATAACATTGCTTCGAATGGATTCACCTTGAGAGGGTCATAGGTGATCTTTATCTTTTTGGGTTTGGAAGGAGATGTTTCAACAGCTTTTCTCTTTTTGTTTTGATCATTTTCATGGTTTCCTGGGCTTGATGAAGAGTTCATGGTGGATTTGCAGATAATGAACAGCTAGGGTTTGATATGAATTCAAAAAGATAGAGAAGGAAAACACAGACAAAGTGTAATAGAGAAAATATAAGAGGGAAAGAGACGCGTTTGAAGAGTATTTAAAAGAAAATAAAATGAACCAAATGATGGATAGCATTTAATGTTACGTGACATGAGGAGAGATAATAAAGACAAATGAGGTGACTAGCACAGTTACCTATGGTCGGCGTCCCTTCAACTGCACGCGCGCTTATCCATGAATAGTAACGATAGGTTTACCATCCCGAGATAAAACGTTACAGCTGTTTTGCTTTAAAAGAGGTTCTGAATCAACTTAGACAATGAAACGTTAGTAATAACTGAATCATAATTTCTAAAAGATTTCAATCAGAACTTCTGATTAAAAACAATCCACATTCATTTCAGAAGATACTCATACGTAAGAACTTCTCATCTTCTCATTCTGGGCATAAATCCATACTGATGTTCTTCAGAATGAACTTAAACCTATCTTCAGCCAGGGGTTTTGTAAAGATATCAGCCCATTGATGGTCTGTATCAACAAAGTTTAAAGATATAACACCCTTCTGAACATAGTCCCTTATGAAATGATGTTTAATCTCAATATGTTTAGCCTTTGAATGAAGAATAGGATTCTTAGATAAACATATAGCAGAAGTATTATCACAGAATATAGGAATGTTACTCTCATATATCTGATAATCTTCTAACTGACTCTTCATCCAGAGTATCTGTGTACTGCAACCAGCAGCAGCGACATATTCTGCTTCTGTTGTTGATAGAGCAATAGTTGCTTGCTTCTTGCTATACCAGGAGATCAAATGACTTCCAAGAAATTGGCAACTTCCTGAAGTACTCTTTCTTTCAATTCTGTCTCCAGCATAGTCAGCATCGCAGAATCCTACTAAGTTGTATTCTTTAGATTTTCTGTAAACTAAGCCAACATTAGTAGTACCTTTCAGATACCTTAGAATTCTCTTAACAGCAGTTAAATGAGATTCTCTAGGATCTGATTGGAATCTAGCACACAAACAAACACTGAACAGAATGTCAGGTCTAGAAGCAGTCAAATATAGAAGAGATCCAATCATACCTCTGTATAACTTCTGATCTACCTTCTTACTTACCTCATCCTTACCTAGGATGCATGTTGGATGCATAGGAGTTTTGGCTTCTTTGCAGTCTAGAAGATTAAACTTCTTCAGAAGTTCCTTCACATACTTGGTTTGGTGAACATACGTTCCTTCTGATGTTTGATTTATTTGTATTCCAAGGAAATACTTGAGTTCTCCCATCATGCTCATTTCAAACTCAGCCTGCATAGACTCAGCAAACTCCTTTCCAAGTGTAGCATTAGATGTTCCAAAAATAATATCATCTACATATATTTGACAAATTAAAATATCCCTTTTAAAGGTTTTACAAAAGAGAGTAGTGTCCACTTTTCCTCTAGTGAAACCATTTTCCAGAAGGAAAGAACTTAAGCGTTCATACCAAGCTCTGGGAGCTTGTTTCAATCCATACAACGATTTCTTTAGTTTAAAAACATGATTAGGAGACATAGAGTCTTCAAAACCAGGAGGTTGATGGACATAAACTTCTTCATCTATATAACCATTTAAGAAGGCACTCTTAACATCCATCTGATAGAGAGTGATGTTATGTTGAGTGGCAAATGAAATTAATAGACGAATAGATTCTAACCTGGCCACTGGTGCAAAGGTTTCTGTATAGTCAATCCCTTCTTGCTGACTATAACCCTGAGCCACCAGTCTGGCTTTGTTCCTTACCACTTCACCTTTCTCACTGAGCTTGTTTCTGAAGACCCATTTTGTACCAATTATATTGAATCCATCTGGTCTAGGAACAAGATCCCAAACATCATTCCTTGTAAACTGATTCAGTTCTTCTTGCATAGCAATTATCCAGTCTGGATCTTCTAGAGCATGATCAACAGAAGTTGGCTCGATCAAAGATACAAGACCTAATTGACAGTCTGCATTGTTCTTAAGGAATGCTCTTGTTCTGATTGGATCATCCTTCTTTCCAAGAATGACATCTTCTGAATGACCAGAGATGAGTCTGGATGATCTTCTGACAGATGGTTCTTCAGAAATGCTTAGATTCTCCAGAGGAGCTGATACTTGATCTTCAGATTCTTTGCTTCTGAGAAGCTCTGCTTCTGATGCGTTGCTTCTTGGCTCAACAACTTCTGATATATCAATATCACAATCTGCAAAATTATCAAACTGCTTTGGTTTTTCAGAACCAAGCTTATCATCAAACCTGATATTGATTGATTCTTCTACAATCAATGTTTCAGTATTGTATACTCTGTAGCCTTTTGAGCGTTCAGAATATCCAAGAAGGAAACATTTTTGTGCTTTGGAATCAAACTTACCAAGATGATCTTTAGTGTTCAGAATAAAGCATACACATCCAAAAGGATGGAAATATGAAATGTTGGGCTTTTTATTCTTCCACAATTCATAAGGAGTCTTATTTAGAATAGGTCTGATAGAGATTCTATTCTGAATATAGCATGCAGTGTTTATTGCTTCTGCCCAGAAATGCTTAGCCATATTGGTTTCATTGATCATGGTTCTGGCCATTTCTTGCAGAGTCCTATTCTTTCGTTCTACAACTCCATTTTGCTGTGGAGTTCTAGGACAAGAGAAATCATGGGCAATACCATTTTCTTTGAATAATTCTTCAAAGGATCTGTTCTCAAATTCACCACCATGATCACTTCTGACCTTTATGATTTTACACTCTTTTTCAGATTGAATCTGAATGCAGAAATCAAAGAACACTGAATGAGTCTCATCCTTGTGTTTCAAGAATTTTACCCACGTCCAGCGGCTATAATCATCTACGATGACTAATCCATATTTCTTCCCTCTGACAGATGCTGTTTTGACTGGGCCAAACAGATCAATGTGCAAGAGTTCTAATGGCCTTGAGGTAGAAACAACATTCTTGGACTTGAATGCAGGTTTGGAGAACTTGCCCTTCTGACATGCTTCACAAAGAGCATCTGATTTGAATTTCAGATTAGGGAGTCCTCTGACAAGATCCAGTTTGTTAATCTGAGAAATCTTTCTCAAACTAGCATGACCTAATCTTCTGTGCCAGACCCACTGCTCTTCAGAAACAGACATAAGACAAGTCACCTTCTGACTCATAAGATCTTGCAGATCTGTCTTATAAATGTTGTTCTTCCTCTTGCCTGTAAATAGGATTGAGCCATCCTTCTGATTTACAGCCTTGCAAGACTTTTGATTAAAGATTATATCATAACCATTGTCACTCAATTGACTGATAGATAGGAGGTTATGTGTTAATCCTTTTACAAGAAGTACATTAGAAATGGAAGGAGAGTTACCAGACTTTATAGTTCCAGAGCCATTTATCTTGCCCTTCTGATCTCCTCCAAACTTGACTTCTCCTCCAGACTTAAGCACCAGGTCTTGGAACATAGACCTTCTTCCTGTCATGTGTCGTGAGCATCCAGAGTCCAGGTACCATGACATGTTGTGCTTTGTCCTTTTTGCAGCCAAGGATATCTGCAATAGGAATAATCTTATCCTTAGGTACCCACATTTTCTTGGGTCCTTTCTTGTTAGATTTTCTCAAGTTCTGATTGAACTTGGGTTTAACATTGTAAGCAATAGGAGGAACAGCATGATAATTTTTAATGTGAGTTTCATGATATTTCCTAGGTTGTGTCACATGCTTTTTGGTGTGTGTTATGTGAAAACTTTGAGCATGTGAAGTGTGCCTAACATCATGGGAGTGGCCATACTTGAACTGATCATACAATGGCTTGTATGTGAGTTTCATTTCATCAACAGGTTCAAGTTTGTATGGGGTTTCACCCTCAAAACCAATGCCGACTCTTTTGTTTCCAGACACAGCATATATCATAGAAGCTAGCTGACTTCTGCCAATACTTCTAGATAAGAACTTCCTGAAACTTAAATCATATTCTTTAAGAATATGGTTTAGACTAGGAGTGGATTTTTCTGAATCAGAAGGAAATCCAACATTATTGGATAATTTTAAAAGTTTTTCTTTTAATTCAGAATTCTCCAACTCAAGCTTCTTTGTTTCAAATTCAAATAGCTTTTTCAGCTTTTTGTATTTGAGACTAATCTGAGACTTGAATTCCAGAAGTTCAGTTAGACCGGAAACTAACTCATCTCTAGTAAGTTCAGAAAATACCTCTTCAGAATCTGATTCTGATGTAGATTCTGATCCGTCATCTTCTGTCGCCATCAGCGCACAGTTAGCCTGCTCATCTTCAGAGTCTGGATCATCTTCTGACTCATCCCAGGTTGCCATAAGACCTTTCTTCTTATGAAACTTCTTCTTGGGATTTTCCTTCTGAAGATTTGGACATTCATTCTTGAAGTGTCCAGGCTCATTGCATTCATAGCACATGACCTTCTTCTTGTCAAATCTTCTGTCATCAGAAGATTCTCCACGTTCAAATTTCTTTGAACTTCTGAAGCCTCTGAACTTCCTTTGCTTGTTCTTCCAGAGTTGATTTAGCCTTCTGGAGATCAAGGACAGTTCATCTTCTTTTTCAGATTCTGATTCTTCAGGATCTTCTTCTCTAGCCTGAAAAGCGTTAGTGCATTTCTTGATATTGGATTTTAATGCAATGGACTTACCTTTCTTTTGAGGCTCATTTGCGTCCAGCTCTATTTCATGACTCCTCAAGGCACTGATAAGCTCTTCCAGAGAAACTTCATTCAGATTCTTTGCAATCTTGAATGCAGTCACCATAGGACCCCATCTTCTGGGTAAGCTTCTGATGATCTTCTTTACGTGATCAGCCTTGGTGTATCCCTTGTCAAGAACTCTCAATCCAGCAGTAAGAGTTTGAAATCTTGAAAACATCTTTTCAATGTCTTCATCATCCTCCATCTTGAAGGCTTCATACTTCTGGATTAAAGCGAGAGCTTTAGTCTCCTTGACTTGAGCATTTCCTTCATGAGTCATTTTCAAGGACTCATATATGTCATAGGTCGTTTCCCTGTTAGATATCTTCTTATACTCAGCATGAGAGATAGCATTCAGCAAAACAGTTCTGCATTTATGATGATTCCTGAAAAGCTTCTTCTGATCATCATTCATTTCTTGCCTTGTCAGCTTTACGCCACTGGCATTTACTGGATGTTTGTAACCATCCATCAGAAGATCCCATAGATCACCATCTAGACCAAGAAAGTAACTTTCCAGTTTATCTTTCCAGTATTCAAAGTTTTCACCATCAAATACCGGCGGTCTAGTATAACCATTGTTACCGTTGTGTTGCTCAGCAGAGCCAGATGTAGATGCAGGTGTAGACTTTTCACTTTCATCAACCATTTTTTACTGAAGCGTTTTTCTCTTCCTGAATCTTTTCTAAACACGGTTAAGTGCTTGCACCTTAGAACCGGCGCTCTGATACCAATTGAAGGATAGAAAAACACTTAGAAAGGGGGGGGGGGTTTGAATAAGTGTAGCTTTAAAAACTTGACTGATAAAAATAAATTGCACAGTTATTTTTATCCTGGTTCGTTGTTAACTAAACTACTCCAGTCCACCCCCGCAGAGATGATTTACCTCAACTGAGGATTTAATCCACTAATCGCACGGATTACAATGGTTTTCCACTTAGTCAGCAACTAAGTCTTCCAGAGTCTTCTGATCACACACTGATCACTCCAGGAACAACTGCTTAGATACCCTCTAAGACTTTTCTAGAGTATTCTGATCCACACGATCACTCTAGTTACAACCTGCTTAGATAACCTCTAAGACTTCCTAGAGTATTCTGATCCACACGATCACTCTAGTTCCTTACAACTTAATGTAATCAATTCTAAGAGTATTACAATTGCTTCTTAAAAAGCTATAATCACAAACTGTGATATTTCTCTTAACGTTTAAGCTTAATCTCACTAATATATTACAACAGCAATGTAGTGAGCTTTGATGAAGATGAAGATTCTGAGCTTTGAGTAGAACAGAGTTTCAGCAAGTTAATATGAGTTGTTTTGGTGCAGAATAGTTCGGATCATTCTACTTGCTTCTCATCAGAACTTCATATTTATAGGCGTTGGAGAAGATGACCGTTGAATGCATTTAATGCTTTGCGTGTTCCGTACAGCATCGCATTTAATGTTATACGCTTTTGTCAACTACCTCGAGCCTTGTTCACGCTGTGTCTACTGACGTAGCCTATAATAGCTTTTAACGTTCCTTTTGTCAGTCAGCGTAGCTTGCCACTTGTACTTCCTTCTGATCTGATGTTTGTGAATACAACGTTTGAATATCATCAGAGTCAAACAGCTTGGTGCAAAGCATCTTCTGATCTTCTGACCTTGAAGTGCTTCTGAGCGTGATACCATCAGAACTTCAGTGCTTCTGATCTCATGTTCTTCTGATGCTTCCATAGACCCATGTTCTGATTCTGCTTCGATCATCTTCTGATGTCTTGCCAGACCATGTTCTGATGTTGCATGCTGAACCCTTTGAGACAAAGCTTCTGAGCGCTGAATTATGCATACTCTTTATATATTTCCTGAAAAGGAAATTGCATTGGATTAGAGTACCATATTATCTTAAGCAAAATTCATATTATTGTTATCATCAAAACTAAGATAATTGATCAGAACAAATCTTGTTCTAACAATTATAACACATTTATAATACATTCAACCATCCAATTAACACCATACATGATCAATACAATCATTATAAATCAATTCTCCCCAAAAACCTAACAATTCTACAACCTAAGCATAACCCAATTGATACGAATAACACGATCAAATTCTATCATACTACCTATAATCCCATAATAGAAGATAAACGAAAGAGTCCCCCCTTACCTGAAGGTTGATTCTTCGCTCTTCCTCTTGTCGCACTTCTCCGCTCCTCTTCTCTTTTCACGTTCAGACTCTTTTCCCAAAATGCTGTAACCCTCTCTATTCCACAACTCCTTCTATTTTATTAAAATTGAAATAAAATTATTTTAATTAGTAATAGGGCCTACCAATGCACCCCCCCTTTACTAACCACAACTCAAGCCCAATTGCTTAATTCCTCATAATCTTCCATAATTCCAAATAATTCCCCATAATTCAATTAAATTAATTAAATTAAATTATGAAAATAAATGGAGTGTTACAATAAGTGTTATTCACTCGCTTTTGGTGAATATTGCGTCGTCTCCTATGTATTCTTTACGAATATAATCGTACTCTTTTTTATTTTTTATTCACTTCTCATCATTCAAATAGTTTTTTTTCTTAGATATAGTTAAAAAATTAAATTAAAACATGATTAACTTAATAATTTTTTAACTTTTTATTTTACCTAAAGAGTTGGTATATCTTATATATAAATGCAAGATTGTCATGATGGCAACCCTAGCCATGTGTCATGATAACAACTCTTGGCAACCTTTGACACATGTCAGTATAATATTAATCCTAATTCAATTTTTTAAAAATTGATTTTACATTAATAATTATTAATAAAAACTCTAATTATAAATACAAACTTTAATTATACAAACTCTATATTAAAATAAATAATAATTATTATTATAATATTTAGAATAATAATATAATAAAAACTCTAATAATATAATATTTATTATAATATAATACAAACTCTAATAATAATTTTTTATAATTTATATCCTATTTAACATTCTTTAATGTATTAAATCCCATTGCAATGTTAAAGAATTATGCTTTTTTAATTATTATATTTTAAGTACAAACTCTAATTATAAGTACAAACTCTATATATTAAGATAAGTAATAATAATTATAATATTTATAATAATATAATAATAATAATAATAATATTAAACCACCAGTATTATTAATAATAATTGTATAATATCTAACTAATAATAATATTAAAATTAATAATAATAATAATAATAATAATAATAATAATAATAACAATAATATATTCAATTAGCACTATTATATCTTATTATTCTAATTCTCATTTTTTATACAAAAAGTCTTTAAGTCTCCAATAATAATAATAATAATAATAATAATAATAAAAATTATAAATATATATTTAATTTAAATATAAATATCAAATAAGTTTGGTTTAAAAAAACTGAAAAATGGTTAGTCTCTATAGTTAATTTATGTTTTTTTTTGTAGGTACGTATTTTGAAGACAATTTAAAAAAAAAAATGAATAGTGAAAAATGGTAGATTAAAAGATGAATGTTATATTCAAGAGCACTTACATGATATGATAACGATCTCTTTCACCGTAGTAAGAAGTTTTAGGTTTGAATTCAATCATAACCACGAAACAATTTTCATTTTTTTTTGAATGTTTTGTCATCTTATAGAATTCTCATCAATTTGAGGGAATGGTCACTGTAATTATCCCATTTTTTTTCCTACTATTTTCTCAGTTTTTTTTTCACTCATTCATTTTACCTTATTATTTTTTATGGTTACAAATTTTTATAGATTTTTTTTTAAAAAAATGAATTATAAAAAAATGGATGTTATATTCAAGAATACTTGCATGATATGATAAATATATCTCCTTCAACTTAATCGTAGATTTTTTATTCAAAATAAATCCTAACCACATATAAATGTTAAACTTTTTGAGAAAATTTAATTATCTACTACAATATCGGATCAAAGGATTAGTCCCTGAAGTTAATTAATGTTTTTTTCTATTATTATTTTTCAATAATTCATTTTACCATTTAGTTTTTCTTTTTTAGTGATTACATTATTATTAAAAAATATAATTATTTATCACGGACTAATATGTACTATATATAATTAATCAATAATCATGTAATTTTTTTTTAACGTTTCACTATTATCCCACCACTGCTATATATTTCTTCATGCTAGCATAAGAATTAAACTTTTGAATGTTAGGTTGAGACTATTTTAAGGTCATATCTTTATCTTCAATTTTTTTTTTTTTGTTTTCATTTCATTAAAAAAATACATTATATCATCATAATAAAATTACGATAATATTCTTTTCATCTTACTCGCACGCTTTTCCCTTTTTCAATCTATGTTTTACTTATTTTCTTACAATTGATATTTTTTTATATTAAAAATATAATTAACAAATTATTAAGAGCAAATTATACAAACTTACCCGTGCATCGCACGGGCAAACTACTAGTTTAGAAAAAAGAATTCTCTTTGACTTTTGCACCACAAGTCAGCAACCGAGGTGGCATTGGTAAAGCTTGCCTCGCCTTCAACCGCCCCATCAACCATCTCTACCTAGGGTTTCTCATTCTCATTCCTCCGGTACTCCACCAACAAAAGATAAACATGTTTTCGTTTGTGAGTGAATACCTCCGCCGGAACCTCCTAACAACCGTCCCGCGGCCACTATTCATCACACCTTGGCCGGCGACACCAAGAAGCGGCATTTGCACAGGAGTTGTGAAGAGTGCGGTTAAGTCAACACTCGGTCAACCAAACATTTCTGCATGGTATCTCTACTATGATGAATGGTATCTAAAGGTTCTTTTTATTTGCTTTGCCTCTTTCACAAGTATTGAGCTATGAATTATGGATTCTCACACAGACACTTGAACCCTCATAATGTTGACAATGTAATAAATTCCCATGCCTTAAGCTCTAGGAGAACCCAATCCACAAGATTAATCTATTTATTTCTTGAAGGGTATTATTTCAAATTGTATTCCATAACTCTTTATGCACGTTCCATTCCACATATATGATGAAGAATTGAAGTAAACTAATTTTACCTAGCTTAGCTATGCACAAGATTATGTAATATTTTACTTTAGTTCAATTCACTGTTATCAAATTGTGGCGTAATGAGTCATGACCACTATGGCGGATACACATGGTGGTTTTTGGACTAGCCGCAATGGTAAACATCGGTAGATATTGCAGGTTTTTCCGCCATAATCCGCTATAACGGCTCCGCAAAGCAGCCGGTATTGCGAAATTTGTCTCTCCGCCATCAACAATACTGATTCAATTCATTATTATGTGTTTTGAAGTTGAGAATTATTGTAAATAATCATATAAAAGTTTTTTAAAAATTACTTTGCCAAATATTATTATACAAAACGGGTTTATCTTGTAAAAAGACTAGAACAAAGTGTTACATTTCACCATATCGATGATGAGGCCTTTTAAAGTAAGTTTTTAATGTGTTATTTTTAGCTAAAGTTTGTGTGTGTGTTTTAGTTGGGAATTCTATTTCAGGGTAATGTGTATTGTGAGCTAGAATAATTTATGTTATAGCAATTTATGACCAAACAATAGATGATGAAATGAACACCGGTCAAAAAATGGTAAAAATTATAACAAACTAAAACTAAGCAAAAGGTGGCAGAGACAGAGGCATTGATTGAGAGAGATAGAGGTCCTTCTTTGTAGGAGATCATTGAGGAAAGGCAGCAACGGTTCCTTTCTGATTACAGACTTTTTAGTGTGCACCATGTTTTCCTTTTCTTTTTGTTGAGAATCCCTGTTATTCATCATCTCAGGTATCTTTTCTCCATTCATCATCAATAAAAAAAAAAAGAAAAAACAAAAAAAAAACTCTCTTGCTTTTAGTTTCCTTTGCAACTTCAAAACAAACACTTAATTCCCAACATCTAAGAAATTACCAAATTTCTCAATCATTGGGTATCTTCTTCAACCCTTCATAGGTGGGAGAATGTATACTAATGATGTTGAGCTTGATGATCTTAATAAATTGACTTATTGGAAAATAAAGAAACATAGAAGATTAGTAACTCGGTTTTAAGATTTTATATTTTAGTTTGAGTATGTTGGTTGATTGCAAATGCAAGCATCTTTATTTGAGACATTGAAATTTTTGCCATAACATGTTTTTTCATGCATGTATTTTTATTTTCAGGGGTCCCCAACCATTGATTAAAAGTGGTGCTTCCGGCGGCGTGTTCATTTTGGACGTAGGACTTTTTGGCCGGAACCCTAAAAGATCTTATTCATACATGTATTTGTGAGAAGATAAAAAGAGAGTAGGAACAATGTCTTCCCCTGGTAACTCCTCGCCGGATAACTCTACACCAGATAATTCCACACCTGATAATAGTACCCCTGATGATGCCGATAACTCTTCGTCACCATCACAACCAACACCTTCAGAATCACCACCGCAATCTCCACCGCAATCTCCACCACCACAATCTCCACCTCCACAATCCCCACCACCATCACCACAATCCTCTCCACCTCCTTCACAATCCTCTCCACCTCCTGATCAATCACCTCCTTCACAATCACCTCCTAATCAATCACCTCCTGATCAATCACCGCCATCACCTTCACAATCTCAACCTTCTCCTTCACCACCAACATCAAACAATCCATCCCCACCATCACCAAATTCATCCTTCAATCCACCAACGCCGGCCGGAGGCCGTTCTTCACCTGGCTCCTCTGGATCCGAAAATTCACCATCGCCCCCGCAGAAATCATTACCACATTCATCATCCGGAAATTCCAATGGTGGTAATTTCGACAACGGTGATTCCATTAAGGCTATAATTGGAGCAGCGATTGGGGTGGGAGGTGTTCTTCTCATTATGATCGTCGTATGCGTTTTTTTCTCACGGAAGAAAAAAAATAAGCAGCAGATGTACTACTATGGAGATCATCCATCTCATGGAAAAGGTGCTAGAATCATAACCCTCATCATTTTTATATATTTAAGTGTCATATATTTGCAACCATCCTAGAGGGAGTTGAACTATGAGACACAATTTTTATTCCAATAGAAGTTAACTTCTATCACTAATATCCTCTTTCTCTCTTTGACATTTTATATTCTCTATATTCTACTAGTAACATTTCTATATATAATATAGGGAATAACAACTATTACAACAGTGGACCACCCCCAAATTACTATGGAGGTCCACATGGGGAACATGTTGTTAGGCTACAAAATGGAATGGGTCCTAGTGGAATGGGTCCTAACGGAATGGGTCCTAATGGAATGGGTCATAATGGTGGTGGTGGTGGTGGTGGTGGAGGTGGTTGGGGTGCACCTCCTATGATGATGAACAGTGCAGACATGAGTTCAAATTACTCTGGCGGGCCACCAGCTTTGCCTCCTCCATCACCAAGTCTTGCTTTAGGGCTTAAAGGGGGAACATTCACTTATGAGGAATTGGCAGCCGCAACCGATGGGTTCACTGATTCAAATTTGATAGGACAAGGTGGTTTTGGTTATGTCCATAAGGGTATATTACCCAGTGGAAAGGAAATAGCCGTCAAGAGTTTAAAATCGGGTAGTGGACAAGGAGAACGAGAGTTCCAAGCTGAGATTGACATCATTAGTCGTGTCCATCATCGCCATCTTGTTTCACTTGTTGGATATTGTATTTCTGGTGGCCAGAGAATGTTGGTGTATGAATTTATTCCCAATGAAACATTGGAGTATCACCTTCATGGTAAGTATTATGCGCACACTAGTGTAAATTACGGCTACTATTCGAACCTTTATTTGAAATGCGGCCAATGCAGTTGAAATTGCGGTTACAATGCCATTAAGGAGATTCCAAAATCTGCAATATTGCGATTCTGCAGACTGCAGTTTAAAACCATTTACTATGCTGCTTTAGTACTGTGCATGTGTTTGAGTATTCCTTGTTAACGGACTTAGTTTATGGTCAATGCAGGAAAGGGTCGACCTACCATGGATTGGCCAACTAGAATGAGAATTGCAATTGGTTCTGCTAAAGGGCTTGCCTATCTTCACGAGGATTGTGAGATCCTTGCTCCCTTATTTGTTATGATCTTTCTCTTTTTATTTATTTTTTTATTTCTTTCTCTCATTCTATATATTTTTAATTTATTTTATATATATTTGCATATGCACTCAGGTCATCCTCGCATCATCCATCGTGATATCAAAGCTGCAAATGTCCTCATTGATGATAGCTTTGAAGCAAAGGTTCAACCTTTTTATTTTATCTATTCAACTATTTTATTTTTACCCCTCATGTTAATGAACTTTTATTGCTTAAGCTAGCTAATTAATTAATTAAGCCATCATTGCATTTTAAAATGTAGGTTGCTGATTTTGGGTTGGCTAAGTTAACAACAGATAATAATACTCATGTATCAACTCGTGTCATGGGAACTTTCGGGTAATTTTTGTTTTCCACACTTGTTTATGTTATTAATTTTATCAATTTCAAAAAAAATGGAAGGTTCTTTCTTTTCTCATTATATATATAACATATTTTGCTTCATACTAAATGTAATATGTATATATGTTCATGCTAACTTAGGTACCTAGCCCCAGAGTATGCATCAAGTGGAAAATTGACCGAAAAGTCTGATGTTTTCTCATTTGGGGTCATGCTATTAGAACTTATAACTGGAAAGCGACCTGTGGATGCCACAAATGCCATGGACGACAGCTTAGTGGACTGGGTTGGTATTTGATTTCAAGTTGATGATAACTTATTGTATGATAATTTTCTTAATCTCAATTAACTTTTGGGTTATTACTTGATTGTGATATCTTCAGGCTCGACCACTACTGAACCGTGGACTAGAGGAGGATGGAAACTTTGGCGAGTTGGTGGATCCGTTTTTGGAAGGAAATTACAATCCTCAAGAACTCGCCAGAATGGCAGCCTGTGCTGCTGCTAGCATTCGCCATTCTGCCAAAAAGCGTTCTAAAATGAGCCAGGTAAACTTTTTTTGATCGAAAAATTAAATGCTAATAGATAGAGTGTGATATGTTAATGGAATAACCGAACCACAACCTCATTATAAAACTACCTAAATGATTCCGTCAATAATTTTTTCTTTCGTATCATCACTTTTTCATTGAAAGTAGTTCTAAGTTTTGGTTTATGACTTGCTGCTGTGTAGATTGTAAGAACATTGGAAGGAGATGTCTCACTGGATGACTTGAAGGAGGGAATGAAAGCAGGGGGCCTCCCTGCTCATACCTCTTCATCTGGTAGCTCGGAGTACGACACAATGCAGTACAATGCCGACATGCAGAAATTCAGAAAGGCGGTGTTTAATAACAGCCAGGAATATGGCACCAGCAGCTTCTCCAGCGGCGAAAAGCCAAAGCCATAATAATTGCTTTAAGGTGTTGTTGATCTTACACGCGGAAGGAATTAGAGGGGACGAAAATTCGAGAGGGGTTGCTTTTGTTTTAATGTGTATTGCTTCCTTGTCATGGGAAGTAATAGCATCTCATTTTGTGGAGAATCTGAGCTGTTTCTGGGTGTGTTGTTTAAGGCATAATTTTACGCCACTGTTACATATACTTCTTTAATTTGTTCACTGTTTCTTATATTATGTAATGTAATATCATTATTGTGTGCTCGAATATACATAGCCATATCTTGGAATGGAGTGCATAAACATGACTATAGTAATTATAGTATAATTTAGTGATAGTGCCAAATTCTTTTTTTTTTTTGGTCGGACATATGCAGCATTCTGATCCATCTATTATATATAACTTTTTCAAAATTTTAAATTCCCTTCCTACATTTCTAGTATGCTAAATAGAGAGAGCTCTTTAGTTGAGGTGTTTTAAAACCTCTCAGTTTTATAAAAAGGATTCTTTCAACTTTGTAGAATGATTTGATTGATTTATAAAAGATCAATTTAAACTGCATCTAAAGGGTCTTTTCGAAAATCTTATAACATGAAAATTAAAATATCAGGCAACGTGTTTGTTAAATGTTGCGGTGTACATATGGTTTATGCGTCCATGGTTGGTTGGTTTTGCCATTGACTCTCCTTCATTTGTGATCTGCCGACCAATTGTCATAGGTGTAAGGTGTTGGACATGCTAAGGCTTTCTACATATTGTTTTTTAGAAGATCGCATATGTACTCTGATTACTTCGAGTGTATTCTCCTTGCATCTCTTTGGACTTCACTTCTCATAAAGTAATGTATATCTCCAAGATCTTTGAAAGAGAACACAATGTTGCGAACACAATGTTGCATAGCTTGACAAAGGTTGCTAGACATATGGTGTTGCTACCTGTCATAATTATGTTTTCCTAAAAGAATGGGAGAGAGCCCCCTAGTTCAGTAGAGCATTTTTCAAGTTAATCCTTCCGTTTCAAAATGAGTGTTACAGGAAAAATTTTGTTTCAAAATGAGTGTCATTCACACTTTTCAATGTAAATGTGATTGTTATTTTTACAATTGTATCTTTTAATTATTACTACATACACAACTTCCGATACATTAATAAGGTTAATTTAGTAAAAGTACAATATTTTATGACAATATCATTACATTTCTTAATCTGTGTGCAAAAACCTTAAACGACACTCATTTTAAAACGGAGACAGTATCAAACTAGGGTATATGTCACCCTGACCGCTTTTAGGACTAAAAGAAACTTTTTAGGCAATTTCTTTTTGTAAGCCAAGTGGATTTGCTATGTCAATTGGCTTGTAAAATGAATGAACATCTTTGTAATCTTGTCAAAAGTGAATGAACTTTGCATTTTTTGAATCTTGTCAAAAGTGAATGAACTTTGCATTTTTTGAATGAGACTCGACTTAGTCACTTGAAATTTGAATGAGAAAAACAATTGATTCATTTGCAAACCTTTGAAAATTTGATGATTGGAAAAAGTTTTGGTCATTTAAAATTTTCCTAGCATAGAACTTTCTGATAATTCTAAGAAAGAGAAAAGAAAATACTAGTTAAAGATTGGACATTTCTAAAAAATATAAAGGTGAATACTGAATACTCTCAAAAGATTGTTTTTTACTCATATAATTGGTGCTAGCTTATAATTTTAAAAAATTATATTTTGTGTACAAATAAATAATATTTACAAAGACTATGTTTTGTTCACAAATAAATTTTATTTACTTATTTTTAATGATTCGAGTCTTTAATGTATTGTCCAATTTTAATTCTAATAAAAAAATGCAAGTAGAAAGTTTGCATATAACATTCATCCGCTCTGTTCCATCCCGTTTTATAAGTGACTTAGGCGAGGTGGACCAACTTACGATACAGAGTCAAAAACTTCAATTCAACCCGTCAAAAATGGTATATCAAACAGATCCATCCGGTAGCCTGACCCATTTTACTACTCTTATCAATCAAATAATATAATTAAATATCACGTCACATTTTATTTTATTTTAAATTAAATTAAAATTTTAAAATAATTTATACTAAAGGTATAAAGGTATAAAGGTATACATGACATTCACCATTGTTCAAACATTTTTTTATTTTATTTTATTTTTTATCAAGCTGTAATAGTTAAACTAAAATTTGAGATAGAGAAAAGACAAAAGCAAATGCAACAACTAAACTAAAATTTGAGATAGAGAAAAGACAAAAGCAAATGCAACAACTATGAAACTTGGTACGTTTTTTTTTGACAGAATGAAGCTTCGTAATGAAATGATATCGTCTTGATGAAATGGTTTTAAAGTAAAAAAGTTTAGATACAATCATCAATTTATCAACTAAAGAAGATGATTGTACCAAATTCCAATAATCCAAAATAATGTAAACGACGATGTTACCTTAAGACGCAAAAATGTTTGTTGAGTGAAGCTTCCTTTAGAACCGTTGGCATTTGAGTTTCTTTTACGTAACGGATTCAAGAGTGGGAAACATCTCATACTAATGGGTTTTTTATATGGATTTTTATATCAAGACAAAAACTGAAGTCTAGTTTGAAAAAGCAACACAAGCACTAATATATGAATATGAATGTAAATGGTGACAAAATGTATAAATTATTTTGCAAATAGATCAACGGAAGCACTAATTTCCTTTTTTATATAGCTTTTAATGGGTGCAGTTAACAGTTACCGATAAAAATCTATGCACCATGCATAGATTATTATAGACCCTTAGATTATTGGATCAAATTTTAGACATCAATTGTTATTACTCAATACTCAATACTGGATTAAAAACATGATCCAATGGCTTATGTAGGCTTATACATGGTACATAAGTAAAATCCTTATGCATATTAGCAAAAGCCATTTTTAATGTTATTTATATTTAAATAGAATATTAATTTTTTCTTTTAAAAATTATAACTTTATTAAAACTCATATTTAAAAATTTAAATAAAGTATTAGAATAGGATCTCCAAGTTATACAAGTTATTTAAGACGGTCCTAATTTTAAAGGTTGAGTCAAATTAAACTCAAAATTTTAAAAGATAAATGCTAACAACATACTATTTACAAACAATTTTTTTAATATAAATTCATTATAAAGAGTATTTATTACTAATTAGTTGGATCTCAGTATTGATTTAGTAGAATAACGTATTAAATATTCTATTGATTGGATCTCATTATTCACTAAATAATGTAATTTGATATTGAAAAAAACTATTTCTATTTTAATTAAAATATTTTGTATATAAATAAGTAATGATTTTTAAATAAAATCACAATAAAATATTATTATTCATATTTAAAAACATCTTTATTTCTGGTTTTGGTTATGACTCTTTAAAAACATGCTTTTAAGTCTCAATAAATGTTGGGTCACAATAATTGATGTATCTACATTTAAAATATATACTAGTAAGACTTTTGCTTTTGAAAGAAAATGTTTCACGATGTTCCCTTGTGACAAAATTGGGATAGCAATTTAATCCAATTTTTTTAAGGTTGTTAAAAATTTAATATCATTTCAAAGTAATATCAACTTTAATAAACAATTGATATCTATTGTAGAGAAAAACTTGCATGGATACGCACGTAAATTATGAGTGTTAGGAACAATCAATAAGAAAAGAGACAAATTTAAATTTATTTAAAATTTAATTTCTTTTTTAATTGGATTCATGGGGTGGTTGTGATTGAGTAGGAGAGAGAAAAAAAATATTTTTATTTTTTAATTAATAAAAATATGTGATTGATTGTTTGTAAAGCCACTTGATATTTGTTTTCCTCTATTGTGACGGATCTATTCATGATTCCATAACTTTCAACCAATAAGAAATTAGGTTTAAAAACATGTACTTATAATGTGTTATTATATTTCATATTTTATTTTCTTATTTAATATCAGTTCAAACTCTAACTCTCACCAATTATATGTCAGTTTTTATTGTTTATCATATAAAAACAATATAAGTAAGAACAGATAACACACTCCCCATTCTAAAGAAATTTCCTTCTTCAACCATATACTAACTAAAAGCAAAGAAAAACAAAAATCCAATAGAAAAAAGTTGAGAAATTTTGTATACAAAATTGCTCTTAAATCATCATATCATTTTTCCTAAGCTTTCTATCTCTGGCTTTTCACCTTCCAAACATGGCTACAGTAGTAAAACACACTGCAAGAACAATGCTGACCTTGTGTATCATTACTATGATCTGTAGTGTGAGTTTAGCAGAAAGAGTTTTGAAAGAAAAAGAAACAATAAATCATGTTGAGAAAGAAACAAAAGGGTTTCTAAAAGCAGTGGTTGATTTCTTATGGGACAGTGGAAAAGGTTCTTATGAACCTGTTTGGCCTGTGAGTGTTTGTTTTGTGTTTTGGTTAATTGTTTCTTTTATGATGTTTTTTTGTTTTTGTATAGTTTATTTTACATGCTTTATATATATAATGTAGGAAATGAAATTTGATTGGAAAATCATAGTTGGATCAATTGTTGGATTTTTGGGAGCAGCTTTGGGAAGTGTTGGAGGTGTTGGTGGTGGAGGGATTTTTGTTCCTATGCTTGCATTGATCATTGGTTTTGATTCCAAGTCTTCTACAGCCATTTCCAAGTGTAAGTACTTTTTTTAATCGGTAGAAATCGAACTCGGTATTCAGAGTTTAAAACACTCGTATACACACGCGCGCGCCAAGTATTTGTCAATATTAGCTTGGTTTTATAGCTTTGATTTGTGAATGCAGGTATGATTATGGGTGCGGCATTGTCAACTGTTTACTATAATATGCGGCTTAGACATCCAGCGCTAGATATGCCGCTTATAGATTACGATTTGGCTTTGCTTTTCCAACCTATGTTGATGCTTGGAATAAGTATTGGAGTTGTATGTAATGTCATGTTTGCGGATTGGATGGTCACGGTTTTGCTTATCATCATATTCATAGGTAATGTTAATGTTCAAGATTCCACTTCGACTAGTAGTTATAAGTGTTCGACGAGTCTAGGATGATTGAGTTAGGGAAAATTTTAATTTGAAGATGAAAATGATTAATTGGTGTAGGTACATCAACAAAAGCATTATTGAAAGGCATAGATACATGGAAAAAGGAAACAATATTGAAAAAGGTAAATTTACAAAATCACTTTTTAGATATAAACTTTTAAAAAAGTCTTATTCCTTCAATCTTTGGTGATAAGATTACTAAACTACTTTGAATTACAGGAAAAAGCCAAACAGTTAGAAGAAGAACCAAAAACAGGTGGTAAGTTCCTATAAGTAGTTTAATTTATCAACATGTCATAGATTTTTTTCATAAATTCTTCCAACACTTACACAAATACTTATGTTATAAGAAGTACTCATTTTTATGATGCTTATGCAGAAGACTACAAACCCCTACCAAGTGGTCCTGCTGGTGCACAAGATGAAGTGGTAATACCAACAGTTTTACAAAATCGGGTTTAGAATTTTGTAATAGTTTTTGTTGCTTTGTTAAAATTAATCACTTATGCATGCAGGTCCCTTTGCTAAAGAACATTTATTGGAAAGAATTATCACTCCTTGTGTATGTTTGGGTGGCTTTTCTCATTATTCAGATTGTTAAGGTAATAATATATTAATCTATATTCATTCATCGTTTAAAATTTACCGATGCCTCGATCCTACAACCTAATTTATGTGTTTTTATGCAGACATACACCAAGACTTGCTCCATTGAGTACTGGATTCTTAATTTCTTGCAGGTGAAGTAATCTCCAACATATTTGAGTGCCATTATTAACTTGCTTAATTTTAATGACTAATTAGTGAAGTTTGATTTTCCAATTGATTAGGTTCCTATTGCTATCTCTGTTGCGCTTTTTGAAGCTGTGTGTTTGTTCAAAGGAACAAGAGTTATTCAATCGAAAGGGAAGGAAATTACAAATTGGAAGGTTCATCAAATTTTGTTATATTGTTTTTGTGGAATTATAGCTGGTATGGTTGGAGGTTTGCTCGGTCTAGGAGGCGGCTTCATTTTGGGTCCACTTTTTCTAGAAATGGGAATTCCTCCTCAGGTACGAAGCGGACACTGACACGTTGACATTGTAGATTGGTCTCTATTTTTCATATTCGCAAATTAGTCCCTCAACTTGTTGAAATTTTGAAGTGTGTTCTCTGCTGCAGGTAGCAAGTGCTACATCAACATTTTCCATGCTTTTTTCATCCTCCATGTCAGTAGTGCAATACTACTACTTAGATCGATTCCCGGTACCTTATGGTAAATATATTGCTAGTTATTTGTTTCTAATTTGACATCAACAATTGCGAAACTAGTTGAATATTGGTAATTGATTTTTATTTTTCGAACTTTGTTGCAGCTTCGTACTTTGTTTTGGTTGCAACCATTGCTGCATTTGCTGGCCAACATGTAGTGAGAAAGATAATTGCGATCCTCGGTCGAGCATCCATTATCATCTTCATATTAGCATCAACCATTTTCATAAGTGCAATCAGTTTAGGTAATTTCTAAGGTTTTTAATTGGAAATTCATATTAATTTGTTTCTTTAAAAGATGTTTAATTATTTGAGATATTCTGGTTTATTGCAGGTGGAGTAGGAATAGAGAATATGATTGTGAAGATGGAAAATCATGAGTACATGGGGTTTGAAAATCTTTGCACTCAATCTTAGGTGTGTTATTATGGATGAAGAGAATAACATTTCTCAAACTCTTCATGTGATTATAGGTTATCTATTCCATTTTCATTCAAGCAAATTTGGAAAGATTGTGCTAAATATTGTATTCCTTAATTTATTTATTTTGTACTCCATTCTGCAACGGTTGGCTGCATTATATTCTCTGCCTTCTCAATATTGGCCTATTCATATTACACAATAATAAAATCAATATTAAATAAAATTGTTTGGCATCTCAGCTTAAAAATTGATTTTGATTAAAAACTAGCGGAAAGTAAAGTGACTTATCTTTGAATGCATTTAATTTATGTAAAATAAGTTCAATATAAATTTAACAATTATTTATATGATCAAAACCAACAAGTTCTTAGAAAATAACTGTATGTGATTTAACCAAGCAATTGAATTTGAGTGATAAACGAGTTTTTGCTAAGGACGAAGTTTGGAGAATACCGAGTTCGATTTTTGGTGAAAACAATATTTGGCTAGTGCCATGACCTTTCGGTACAAACTCTGAATTATTAAGACCCTTTCACCTAAGAACTAGAGTGCATAAAAAAAAAAAAAAACTGTTACGCAAGACTTATATTTACTTGTTTTTAATTTCAGTGAGTGATCAAATGAGGTTCCAAGACTTATATTTGACTTGTTGGTTAAGCAAAAGACTTAATCAACTTATCTAACCAACTAACTAGTTAATCAAACCACTAACAACCTAAGAATAAACACGTACGCGGATTAACAAAACTAACACGTCCCATTGATTCATAAACCTAAACTACATCAATCCCAATTGTTTAAAAATACAAATTTGTTGATCTTCAATACATATATAAAACCATTTGCAAGTTGCACTTCAGTCATAACATCATATTTTATAGGCATAAAGATTCTTTAAGTTATTTTATTATAATAAGTTGGTCTCTTGAGTTTTTTTATAACAACTTGATCCTTTAAGTTAACAAATATGTGCACGGTTACCCCCTTTTATTCTTTTTTTCAATCTTTGATTAAACGAATCATCCAAAAATTTAAAGGACCGAGTTGTTAAAAAAAAACTTAAAGGACCAACCTGTTACAGTAAAATAACTTAAAGGACCCATTGTGTAATTATGCCTATTTTATATGTGGATGACTTGTGTAGTGTTATATTTTATATAAAATTTCGTAAGGATGGGATTTGTGCCACCCCCGAAAAGGGCGACACCATATGTCGCCTTCAGGGAGGTATCGACTTGCACCAGTACCTTCCTCCCGCCTAGTCATGGAGAATGGAGAATGTAGGATAAGACGTTTTTGGACAGAGAGAAGTTAGGGTCAATAGTTGGTCCACGCTCCCTAGGAAATAGAGATTCAACAGTCCACTATTGATTGAATGGACAATGACCCTTCCCAAGTAAAACCTAGGCCCAAGTCCTCTATAAATACATCTCTTTTAACGAGAGAAAAAATATAGATCACAACTTACGCACAATACTCAAAGTACCAAGCTAATATACAAAACCCCCACCCTCACGTGAGCAGGTCCTCTAAAACCACCGTAACATCACCATACAGTGTTTTTTGCCATCGTGGGCAAGCTCTAACCACCCTTAATTATTATAAACCTACTAACCTGTGAGTATCTCCTACCCCCGTAGGGATACCATGCACACATGTACTTTTTTACTAGTACAACTTGCTTATCACTGGTCGTCGTTTGTCTATGATTGATCATTTACCGGAAAAAATGTATGTTGAGTTTGAGGTGAGTGATTTAGGTAAGCTCACATACTTCCTTGACATGTAAATTGTGAGATTCAAGAAAGGCATAGTAATGCATAATCATAAGTATGTGAGAGAGTTACTGGACATATTTGAGATGACTGATTGCAACACATTAACAAATCCATTTGAAACAAATGTAAAGTTTAATGAATTTCGTAATGAAGAGGGAGTGAATCCATCCATGTAAAACTATACTGGTCAAAAAGTACAGGTGTGCATGTTCCCCTACAACGGCAGATAGACTCAGATGTCTTAGTAGGTTTATAACATGATATGGTAGTTTGGCCTTGCCCGTAACGACGAGAAATCTTGTAGGATGGTTATTTGTGGTAGTGTAAGATTCCTACTCACATTAGGTGAAAGGTTCTACTGATGATTGGTTTGTGGGGTCAGTCGATAATCCTAAAAGCGCGTTACACAAAAATATACATATTTACCTCATAATTAAAATGACATATATTATATACCCAACATATCTCTATATTTTGTAATCGAGAAAAATTCAAACTCAAACTCAATCAAAATGGATTTTTTCATCACTTTCAAAGCAACTTTATATATATATATATATATATATATATATATATATATATATATATATATATATATATATATATATAAATAAAAGAATTTGAATACTCTTCTCAGGCCTATTTAGATATATTAGTATCTTAGTTATGACTAGACGATACCTATTTAGTTATAAAAAAAATTGTCCGACTAACAACTTAATTGATTCAATGGAAAAAATATATGTAACTAGGGATGTCAATGAGACGGGGCAGGGAATACATTCCTATCTCCGTCCTCAAATATATTTCTCATCTCCACTTCGGATCCCCGTTACGGGGGATTTTATCCACCATCCCCGCGGAATCCTGCGAGTTCCCGCTGATTCCTAAAATTCAAACGATTCGTAAATATAATTTTATTTATTTATTATTTTAAATCAAATTAATAATAAAAATTTCAAAAACTAATCCCTAAATAATATTTAATCTACAATATTTAAGTCATGTCAATAGATATTTTTGAAACAAAATTAACTTAAAAAATATTACTATAGATAATTTGATTGAAAATTGTCGTACAAAAAAAATGCTGAGCTTGAATGCAATGAACCGAGTTCTCGACAACCTTCGCCACCCTCTACTTCCTCTCTCCGCCACACTTCCATTACCATTCTTCTCCCAATTCCCACCAACACGGTAATTCATTTCTTCCAATTCTCTCTTTCATCATCATCACTGTTACCTAAATCCGTTCTCTCTATTCCATTTCAGATTAATGGATCCCAACATGCATCCCAGCAATCAACTCCCAGTTGCATCATTTTCCACTTCCGCCAAACCTTCCAACGGTGATTACGCCCACCTCTAACTTCATCTTTCGCTTTTTCTTTCTTTCACCAATCACAACACTTCAAATTTTCATCACTTTTTATTTTTTAGATTTAGATCTATCCACGAAAACATGCGTGCCCTGCAATTCCAAGGAATTGAAACCTATGACAGAAGATGCAGCGCATTCTCTCATTCCACAGGTTCTTATTATCATTTTCTGTCAATCTCAATGATTATCAATATTTTTTGTTATTCAATTTTGAATTTTGACATTAACCAGGTTTCTGAGTGGAATTTGGTAAATGAAGGTGGTTCTTTGAAACTGACTAGGTCATGGAAAGTTAAATCTTTTAACAAAGGATTGGAATTTTTTAGAATTATAGCTGATCTTGCTGATGCTCAAGGTATTTTTCTGCTCTTTTTTGTTGTTGTTGTTGTTGTTGTATTTCTTTATGTATTATTGATTTGATATTACAGTAGAAAATGTTGTAATGCAGGTCATCATCCTGATCTTCACCTTGTTGGTTGGAATAATGTTACTATACAGATTTGGACTCATTCTGTTGGTATGCATTGTTTATTCATTCTTCGCATTCAAATTATTTTATCTTATGTTCCTCTTTGATAATATAAATATATGAAGATTGATTGCTATTTATTTAACGATATTTATCCATTGTTTCATCCGTTCAATTTACGTTGCTATACGATATATTTAGCATGACTACTTAAAGACATAAAAGAAGTACTTAGGGGTTTTGATTTCACTGTTTTTCTTCTCTTGGAAAACCTAAGAGGAATACAGCGTCTATGGATTTTATAATGAATGTCTATGGATTTGAGAAGATTGATATGCTTCTCATTCAAGCTATGATACATGGGTCTCTTTAGAAGCCTTCGTCCCCCTTATGAACTCTACCTTGTGGTATTGGGACTGCAAGCAAGAGGAATGGAAAATAGAAATAATTGTCTTTTTGATCATCTTTTTGTTCATGAAAAATGAAAATGTGGTTTACTTGAGGGAAACTACTTGGAAAGAACTTGTATGTATATTTTGTTAGGTCTCTTATATAAACAGGTAATTAGTTTAATCATATTGTCATTTTGTTGCTTCATACTATAGCTATTGCAATTTCAGTTTTTTTAGCTTATATACATATAAGATTATGCTAGAGATATGATATAAGGTAGAACATTATGGTGTCGTTTGGTCCATGTAGCCGGGCCTCACTTAAAGAGTAAGGCTTGGTTGTTGTGTATACACATATGATTATGTTACAAAGCCAGTTGTTACTAACATATGCATTAGGAAACCTCAGACAGGAAATCAAGGAGAACAGAATAAACTGATGTAACAGGTTGCATGTGATACAATCAAGGGAAGTTGAGTTATTTATGTAAGGAAATGAAAAGGGGTGTTAGCAGATAAAGCTTATCCATGTAAGGGTACTAGAAAGGAGATGGGGAAAAGATAGGGGAGGAAAATAAGTAGAGAATAGTAAGAGACGGTGAAGGGGGTCTAATGAATATTCTCTGTTATTTTTTTCAATTTCAGACTTTATCATTACTTGTAGATCTACCACATTGGCACTGCTGCATACTAACAAATAACAACAATATTATTTGAAGAATAATAGTATGTTTAGACGTATACCCTAGTTATAGCATTTTGATCCAGTTTATATCATCTTATCTTTAAAAATATGAATTTAGCATTTTAGCTATTCATTAGACTTAATGGCATCGGTAATAGTAGTATTACTATATATTACATTTGATTAAAATAGGTTAACCATTCGTGATTAATGGTGATTTTCCGGCTTATTCAGGCTTGAACAGTCCTTTCATTTTTGTGTTTAACCTCTTCCCAGAATTTCCATTTTTGGCTGAACCTAATTATTCATTTAACTCCCTCCGGTTTCAAGTATATGCAAAAAAAAAAAGTCATGTTTGTTGATCTCAAATATAAGTAAAAATTAACTACTTTTATCGTATTTAATTTTATTACTCCATAACTATCCTTCAATTAATTTAGATTTGATTTTTCAAGAATTATTTTATTCTTATGGAACAAGTTTCCACGAGGATCAATTTTGAAAATACAACTACTTTTTTTTTTAGTTTTAAAACTTTAAATGAGATTAATTAATCTTCTTAATTAGTGAAAGTAGTTATTTTTTGCTTATATATGAGAATGGCAGGAGTACATATTATATCCACAATAGGACATCATTTGAAGTGATCCATGTTCATGTAGGTGGGCTGACAGAGAATGACTTCATACTTGCTGCTAAAATCAATGAGCTCAATGTGCATGGCTTACTAAGAAGGAAAGCTTCTGACTGAATCATCAATATGAAGAAGAAAGTGTAAATATTCTAGTTAGTAAGTTTTTACTCCATTTTTTTCATTTAAAAACAAGTATTGCCTAGAATTATTATCGTCTGTTCCAATGATGTTGTTGTCACTTTTTCATGCTAGTTGAACTATACTAATGTTGTATTTTTCATGTGGAAATGGTTTAAAAATAAAGATTCTCGAGCTTAGTTTTTGATTGATTGATAAAACCCTACTACCCACTGCTCACAAGTTTGAGCACGGCAAAATTGTAAAAAACTAGTTCTCTCCACATATATCATTGATGCAAGTCAATTTTATTTATTGAATCGAAATTCAGTGGTTGTAACTATTATGGAATCAAAATGTGATAAACAATATGGTAATTGTGACCTTTAGATTGACTTCGAATTTTGAGGCAATGGTTTACATAGATTGTTATATACATTGCATTCTCAGTGAAGAGAGAACCTTACCCCACTAAAACAATTTCTTTCCAAATCAGACATAATTGCTTTTCTTTTCATGTTATTGGATACAAATGTATACCATTCTAGGCAACCAAAATGGAACAGTGGAAGCATCCTCTAATCAACTCTCGGGGTACCAGATCTAAATGCAAAACAAAATTTAGTATCATCTCAAACTTGCTTGAATTTTGTAAGCAAACTAAGCCAGCCTTTCACAGTGTGCAGGTCAGTTCTTCGCAAACCATTATTCTTATTCTGTTTTCACGACAAGTGACTTAAAACCATCGCTATTGGTGGTCACATTGTTGGATTGCTTTCCCAAAAACATTCCACCATACCCATATTGTTGCACAACTAGCACAGATGAGCTCGAACCGAAATTGTGTGATGCCAAAATATCCCCTATAACTCCAAGTTCTGGACAGTCGGACCATTCCAATAACATTGAAAAGACCCGAGAGCTCCTACGATTCCCTTGTCCAACTATGTATAAATCACAACCAAATTTCTCTAGCTCATTGAGGACTGTGGGAATATCTTCACCTGAATGGACATCAATCTCTGAATAGGTTATAGAATCATCGCTATTTACCGCTGTCAGTCTAAATGAATTCACACACTCATCGTCTAACTCCTTCTGCTTCTCACTATCCATTACAACAAACAGTATGCCTTGTGCTTCAGCGTGACTCGAGGTGTCTACTTCTGCAGCTTCATCAAACTGGAGCATCCGAACCACTGATAATTGGGTTCCTGGGTGCCCCGCCATCCTCCATGCAACAGCTAACGCTTCACGGTCGTCAGGACCTCCAACAAAAATCATAAGAATACGAAAGTTCATTTTCGGTAATGACCCAAGATTACGATCGACATAGATTCCCACAGAGCAAGGTGCACTTTGCATCACATTCAGATTTATATCTCTGTACGTGACATTGGTTGTTTCAAGTGCACCTTCTGAGCTTAGTTGTTTGTGGAATGGAAGGATAACCAAGCTTGTACGCTTTTCATTAGCCGTGTTGTATATGTCCTCGTGAACGGTTGCATAGGTTGACACGACATTTAGGGTTTGAACTCTGATAGCATCATATGCATCTCCAATTGCTTCAAAGGTATTCTTAATGTTTTCTAGCTCTTCCTGGGTTCTTGTAAGATTTTGTGCTCCAGGTTGGTTATTAAGCTTCTCCATATGAGCTGCAACAACTGTAGCCCCACGCCCTGTGAGTTCAACCAGGTAAAGTGCAAAAACGTGTATAGGTGAAAGTCTAGTGGCATTGAAAGTTTCAATGAGACCGATAACCCCTGTGGCCTGGCGATTATTGTGAACACATGCTAGAATCCTGAGCTCTGCATCAAGCCTTAGCTTTTGTATAGTCTTTAGTTTGTTCTGCTCAAATCTCTTTCTAGGCTTGTAAATGGCATTGATGGCGGGAGACACCACTACAGTCATTAAAAGGACTGCAGAGGTTAAAACAGCATAGCTTGGTACAGAAAGAACCTGCAATCACACATATAACAAATCATAGATTAAATTGCTATCATTTTGATTTGTGAGCAATTGAAATAGAGTAAATAAAAAGTTTGAAGTAGATTAGTACTGATCTATCCCAAGCAGTGTTGAGCATTATCAATGCAATGGCACCCTTGGTATTGAGAAGCAATCCTAGAGCAAAACCATCTTTAGATTTCATGCCAAAAAAGAATGTGGCAAACAAAGTGCTTAAAATCTTTGGAACACACAACAATAATATAACCACAAGTGTATAGGGCCAATTTGGCTGGGCGAAGATGCTTTTCACCATGAGTCTCATTCCGGTGCCACTAAAGTAACATGGCGCCAACATTGCGCCGCCAAAATCGTCAGTGTATGACGCTACCATGTCAGCAAATTTACCATGAGGTAAAATCAACCCAAAAATAAAAGCCCCAACAATGTCATGTGTGCCAAGAACATCTGTTATGTGTGCGCAAAGAAAAAGCCCCATAATCACATAGAGTAATTGGCCTTCATCCCATTCATCCCTCTCCATCTTGCGATCAATAACTTTCACAACGATAGGACGCACCACAAAGATGCAAATGATAGCAAATATTATAGTGCTTATCACTGAGTATATTGCTGCTAGACCATTAATTGAAAATGGAACAAACAATGTGAATAAAATCCAAGCATATGTGTCACTGATCATAGATGCTGTTAATGCAGCCCTACCAAGACCAGTATAAAGAAGCTTCAACTCAGAAAGGGTATGAGCTACAACTGGAAAACCAGTGACAGTAAGAACCAAAGTCCATAATAAATAAGCATTCATTGTAGTTTCTTCAAGTCCAGCTCCATCACCATTGCCATAAACTTTTCGATGTAGAAGGTATAAAGCCGGTCCCATCACCATAGGAAAGACGATCCCGCAAATCGCAATGGTTGCACCTTTCTTCTTAACATATAAAATAGTATCTAAGTTCATCTCCAAACCACTTAGGAATGCATAGTATATGACCCCAACATTTGCTACAACTTCAGCATTGAGCACCCCAGTCATAGGATAAACAAATGTGAAAATTTCTGTGAATCTCCCAAGTAATGGTGGAGTTAGTAGAAATCCAACCTACATTTGTAACAACCACAAATTATTAACAAAAAACCTATAAACATATAAACATGTTTTCTGTACATAAGCAACATTTGAATGGTTTATAGATAGATACTTACAGACATTTGTGAAATGAGACGAGGTTGATGAAGGGGTTTATAGACAAGGAATAGAAGACGAGATATAATTACAACAAAGACAAGTTGAATGGCAAGAATAGGGAGTTCAGTTCTTAGGATATTGCCAGTTTGCCATATTCGACTTGGATTAAGCACATTTACTTCATAACATGCAGGCAACACAGCACTAACACCCATTGTTAATGCTTACAATTTCAACTTTGTTCTAGTGGCTTCCTCAATTCACCCTCTCTACCCTCTTTGATTTGTGAATTTTATTTGTATCAATATAAGAATCCAAATATAGGAAAAAAAACAAATTATAACTGTAACTTTTTGTCAAAATATAACTAACTATATTTATCTGTTTTGTGGTGGCGTTTAGTTTGTTAATATTAGTTATGAATTTCTTGCTTTTCTATATATATTTCCTCTTATTTTAAATAGCAACAATGACACATCCAAACAACTTTTTTTTTAGTTAATTGGTCAACACTATTTTTTACTCAATTGGGTCATTACAGTTAATCTTATCAACTCGTTAGTTAATTGGATTAAATGCATTTTGTTTTTATTGAAGGATTGATACGTGATTTAATTTTAGCATTTCTAAGCAACACAGATGTGTAATTTACTTTTTTAATAAATAGTAGTATTACATAATTGGCTAAATATGTTTTTAATTAATCTGTGATAATTATTAATTTTTGTTTTTATTCCTATAAAATCAATATGTTTTTAAGTGTTTATGACTTTAGAATTTGCAATAATTGAAATATAAACAACTAAAAAATTAGTGTATAATTTCATAATAAATAGGTTAATTATCAAAATATTTAATTCAACTTCATTTAAAATCTGCGGCACTGCCTGCGTTGCGTAGAGTGTAGACTAGGGATAGTAATCTAATTAGGGATGTTAATGGGGTGGAGATTCTCATTATAAACTCCGCTTACAAATCTATTTTTCATTTCCGCTACGGGGTTTTTGTCTCTCATCCCTGTTCCCGTCGATTTTTGCGAGTTTGAATTTCCAAAATTCACGTGGAGATCATAAATATAGTTTTATTTATTTACTATTTTAAAGCAAATTAATAGTAACATTTTCAAAAATTAACCACAAAAAATTTAAAAGATATTCCTTTATGATAAATATATTGTATTAACAATATTTTTTATTTAGAGAATATATAAACTTTTATTCCATAGATACATATTGATCCAAAAGGATCCAGGTTCCAATTAATCAAGCAATCTAGACAAAACCAAAGACTAGGTAATACTCATATTGACAACATTAACATGTCCTTTAAGCCATTTAGATAAGCTGCTTCTAATGAGTATGCTTGTCTTGATACTAGAGATTGTCTCACTTCCCATGTAGGTGGTTGAAGATGCATTCATTCCTATTAGATATTGTCTCACTTCCCATGTCAAGGTGGTTGAAGATGCATTCATTCCTAGCTTTTCATATGAAATAAACAGTTTCAGCTTGTCACTTTAAGAAGTTGACGCCTCCAGCCCTTCTTCTTAGTTGAGTGTTTATGACCACTAAAATTTTAAACTAAAAAAATTGAACTAATCATTTAGATCTCACTCTTTTACTAACAATACATATATATTTTAAATATAAAATGACAAATAAACTTACATAATAATTTAAAATTATATATAAATTAAAGACATTATGCTATTTTAGACGGGGTGGAGACTCCACAGGACATGGGATATTTATGCCGTCCCGTCTTAAAAGTATCTTAGAAGAGACTTTGTTCCCCATCTTCATTCATACGAAAAAAAATTCACCGTCTTTAAGATCCCAAACAAAAAATCCCCACGAGAATTCTCGTTAACAGAGACAAACTGACATCCTAAATCTAATAAGATATTTGCAAAAATTATCTATAGCAAATAGGGTAAAAATCTGAAAAATAAGTAGCACACAATTAAAATAAGAGTATGGATGCAGATATAAATACTTAATATCCATCTTATTCCATAATGACACAATGTATATTTTATTATTATTGTATACACAATTTATCAATTTTATTAAATACATTATTCTTAAACTTGCATGTATTTTATTATACGTGTTTATTAATTTTTTAACTTAACATTAATATTCTAAAAAATATATATATATTGTTAAAAACTAAAAATAATATAATAAATTATAATTGATTAAATTATTTTAAAAAAATATGGGTAAACATAGGTACTCATAGAGTACGAGTAAATATATAAATATTGGTGTTCACGAGATTACGAGCTCGGCTATAGTATTTTTTTCAAACAATCAAATATGAAAACTATAGTAGGATACCCATTGCCAAAGAATTATGTTGGTCGTTTATTTAACAATACAAATTAAAACTGGTATCAGAAAACATTGTATGGCCTAACAGATATATAAAAATTTTATAAACTAAAATTAAATTTTTAAGTTATGTTTTTGCTGGATAGGCTAGAATAAGTTAGATAAAAATAAAATATAATAGTAACATATTTATTCAATAAATAGTATTTGGAGTATTCATGATTAAAAAAATTAGTTATATATATATATATATATATATATATATATATATATATATATATATATATATATATATATATATATATATATATATATATATATATATATATAAACGAAAAACAATTTTTGTAATAAAATCATATTTTTAAAGTTAATAACCATTTATATTTTGTTAATTGTAATATTAATGTATTCTACATATTTTAATTTCAATAAGTTTTTTTTTTTTGAAAATACTATTTTATAATTTCATGTCAAATAAAATAATATAACGTATACAATAAAAACTATATATTTACTAAACATATTATAATAGCTATGTGATCCACATTTTCATTTTTGTAGGGAAATTATTTCTCTCTTTAGAGCTTTGAATAGGGCAATTTCGATTGGAATTTTCGTTGAAAGATATAAATTAACATTCTTAATTATGTGAAATTATGTCGACAAATCCTTAATCAAGAATTTGTGGACATTGGTGAAATTATGAAATTCTTGGTGGAAATGATTATTTCGGACTTTGTGTATTGACTTTGTAATGGGTGAAATTGTAAAGTTAATTAGTGTACAACTTGTGTAAAAGGGTAAGAAACCACCATTTTGTGTGAACTCAATGGAGTGGGTTATATCTAGGGGTGGCAAAATGGATGGATTGGATGGATTTGGATTGGATTGTTAATGGATGGATCAAAGCGATCCATTAATCCGTTAACAATCCATTAAATTTTCTTTTGAAAAATCCAATCCAATCCATCCACTAAGAGATATAATCCATCCAATCCATCCATTAAGGTATTTCTAATGGATGGATATCCATCCATCCATAAAATTAACTTAAATTCTTTTTTTTTTATTAATTTTACAAAAACAATTTTTTTATGAAACTTTTTAAAAGAATTTTAATTATAAATATTTGTCTCTATAGTAACTCTAATCAACTAACGTCTTGATTAACTTTACTTTTTTTTTATTATTAACTTTCTAATTCTAAGAAAATTAAAATTCATTGTGTCGCAATTAAACTATTTTAACATGAATGTTAAATTAAATAAATTCAATGCGTACCAATTAAGCAATTTTAGCGTTAATATTAAATTAAATATAGACAAAGTATCTGAGCATCATTAATTTTTTTCAAGGAGATGTTGTACATATTGTATCATTAATCCTGCATCATCAATTTTAACGTTAATACTAACGTTAATATTCATACTTTTTTACAATATGATACAGGAAAGAAAATTTATGGGTGTGAATATTATGAGAAACAAAAATGTTAAAAAATTGTTTAATTTTAAATTTTTCATGTTTTTTAATAAAAAAGTAATTTATTAAGTAATAAACTAAAATCCATTGGATTTATAAAATGAGATGGATGGATTGAATCCATCCATGTAGTTTGATGGATGGATTGGACCAATCCATTAAATTTGTTTTTTTGGTTAATGGATGGATTGGATGGATAAATTATTGGATGGATTGGATGGATATTCTCTTAATGGATTTTATTGCCACCCCTAGTTATATCATTAAGGTTAAAGATGATGTTTGAATCTTTGATGTATAAGCCTATGATCCCAGAGAACCTGGTGTTGCATGGATGAACTTTCATAAAGATGGAATGTACTAATGTATTAGCCTAGGATCCTTCATAGATAAATTTTGTTTTCTTGAATATAGAATATAGTCATGTAAGACCAATAGTCTTAATGTATTAGCAGTTATTGTTTCACTTTTGCATGTTTACTATTCATTACTTGTATGTTATTTTAGAAAACTTGTATTGTAAGTAATCTTGTCGTGTATATATTCGCGATGTTTCTTATAGTGTTAAGTGTTCCAAGATAAAGGTAGTGCACTGAAAGCGTAAAATAACTTCATATGTATAAACTAATAAATAAATTTTCATTCTCATTTAAATGAATGTGTTACCAAATCTACATACAAAACAAAACCATTATTCTCATTCTGATTTCACAACTAGTGTCTTACTACCATCCTCATTAGTACTCACATTATTACTATGTTTTCCCAAAACCATTCCTCCATATCCATATTGCTGCACAACCAGCACAGAAGAACGTGAGCCCGAATTATTCGACGCCAAAATATCCCCTATAACTCCAAGTTCCGAACAATCACACCATTCTAACATATCCGAAAAAACCTGAGAGTTTCTACAATTTCCTTGTCCAACTATATACAAATCACAACCATATGAATCTATCTCGTTAATTATTTTCGGAATGTCTTCGCCCGAATGAACACCAATCTCTGAATATGTTATAGAATCATCGTTGTTAACTGCTGTTAATCTGAACGAATTCACGTATTCGTCGTCTAACTCCTTTTGTTTATCGTTATCCATTACTGCTGATAATATACCTTGTGATTCATCATGAATTGATGTGCCCACTGCTGCAGCTTCATCAAACAGAAGCATTCTAACTACTGATAGATTGATTCCTGGATGACCTGCCATCCTCCATGCAACCGCGATCGCTTCGCGGTCGTCCGGTCCGCCAACGAAGATCATACGGATACATATGTTTGCTTTTGATATTGAACTGATATCGCGGTCGACGAAGATTCCTACGGAACAAGGTGCACTATGCATGATATTCATGTTTATGTCTCTATAGACAACACTGGTTGTTTCAAGTGCGCCTTCTGAACTTAACTGTTTGTGAAACGGAATGATGATCAGGCTCGTGCGTTTTTCGTTAGCCGAATTGTATATATCCTCGTGAATGGTTTCGAAGGCGGAGACGACGTTTAATGTTTGGACTCTTATAGCATCGTATGCTTCTCCGAATGCTTCGAATGTGCTGTTAATACCTTCTTGTTCTACTTGAGATTGTGTGAGATTCTGTGCTCCTGGTTGGCCACTTGGTTTTTCCATATGAGCAGCAACGAGTGCTGCAGCGCGTCCTGTGAGTTCGACAAGATGAAGGGCGAAAACGTGTAATGGTGAAAGCCTAGTGGCATTGAATGATTCAATTAGGCTTATAATCCCGGTGGCTTGTCGAGTATTGTGAACACATGCTAGAATTCTGAGTTCTGCATCATTTCTTAGCTTTTGTACGGTTTTCAACTTGTTTTGCTCAAATCTCTTTCTAGGCTTGTAAATGGCATTGATGATAGGAGACACCACTACAGTCATTAGAAGAACTGAAGATGATAAAACAACATAGGTTGGTACAGAAAGAATCTGCAATCGCACATAATAACAAATCAAACGTTAGCGAGTACTTATAGTATTAGAAATGATATTTTGACACAAATTTTGACATCAGACACGGTATCAGGTATATTGGTTTGGACCAGATACTTCAGACACGGTATTAGATATATTGGTCTGGACCAGATACATTAGACACGGTATCAAGTATATTGGTCTGGACCAAATACATCAGACACGACATCAGATATATTGATATGAACAAGATATGCGATGTTAACTTTTGTGTTCAGATAACATATCTCTTAAATACTATATAAATGTTATGTTTGAATAGTATTAATACCGATCGATCCCAAGCGATGTTGAGCATTATGAGGGCAATGGCGCCTTTGGTATTGAGAATCACGCCTAGAGCGAAACTGTCACGAGTACGCATACCAAAGAAGAAAGCTGCAAACATAGTGCCTAGAATCTTTACAGAACACATCAAGATTATAACAATAACTGTCATAAACACGTTATGCTGAACGAAAACGGCGCTAACCATGAGTCTCATTCCTGTGCCACTAAAGAACAGCGGCGCGAGAAATCCGCTACCAAAATCATCTGAGATTGACACCACTTTGTCAGCAAATTTGCCATGAGGCAAAATCAATCCATACACAAAAGCACCAACAACACCATGTGTACCAAGAATATCTGTTATGTGTGAACAAACCAAAAGTCCCATAACCACAAAAAGCAACTTGTTATCATCCCATTCGTCTCTTTCCGTCATGCGATCGATGACGTTAACAATGATAGGACGCACAATGAAGATGCAAACGACAACAAATATTATCGTACTCAACACCGAGTATATTGCTCTTGAATCGTTTATCGAAAATGGAACAAACAATGTGAATAAAAGCCATGCATATGTGTCACTGACCATAGAAGTTGTCAATGCAACTTCACCAAGACCAGTATACAGAAGCTTCAACTCAGAAAGAGAATGCGCGATAACAGGAAAACCAGTCACGGTAAGAACTAAAGTCCATAATACATAAGCACTCGTTGCACTTGGTTCAACTGCCTTCTGATCACCATCGCCATAAGTTTTTCTATGTAGTTTATATATAAGCGGTCCCATCACCGTTGGAAAAACTATCCCGGCAATCGCAATGCTTCCGGCTTTCTTCTTAACATGCAAAATGACATTCAAGTTCATCTCCAAACCACTGAGAAATGCATAATAGATTATACCAATATGCGATAGAACTTCAACGTTAAGAACACCCTCTACAGGAAAAATGAATGTGAAAACCTTTGTGAATCTTCCAATTAACGGCGGAGTTAGTAGAAAACCAACCTACATAAGATTAGTTCCGACATGTTAATTGTTAGACTACGTAAATATAGAAAGAATATTATCAGAGTTTTATTGTAACGGTCAAGTAAATTTCCATACCGAAAGAATATTATTCGAGTTTATTGTAGCGGTTAAGATACTTACGGATAGTTGGGACAAGATGCGAGGTAGATGAAGAGGCCTATAGATAAAGAAGAACATACGAGAAATCAGCACGACAAAACCGACTTGAAAGGCGAGAATCGGAAGCTCGTTTTTCAAGACATTATCAGTTTGCCATATCCTACTTGGATTAATCAGATTTATATTATAACATGCAGGTGACACCATTGTTGATTCTTGTTCTCTTTTCTTTTCTTCTTCTGAAATGGGAATTTCGGTTTTGTTTTGTGCTGTAGTGGTTTGTTCTAATTAACATGTTTCATTTTTGGACTAATAACAAGAAAGCAAACGAATTTGCTTTCTTGTTTTTGAAGAAAGCAAATGAGATTTTGCTTTCAGGTTAAACGTTGAATTATCATGTATTTGTATGAATGATAATTGATGACAGAAACATAGTGAACATAGGAGAAACAAATTTCAACTATATTTGTCAATTTGAGGTGGAATTTAGGTTGTTGTTTGTTACAATGACAGGTACAACATGTTACACATAGGATAGGATATGATTACGTTTATGTAATATATTGAATGTTTTTAGTCATTCTAAAAATAAACAATCAATGTGTACAAATCTTATAATCAAACTCCTAAAATTAGCTGCTAAACTTATATTAGCACATGAAATGTGTTATTTTTTAAATACATAATCATTATTGCATATAAGCCCGTACTTTGGAGGAGTGGTCTAGTTAACTTAGTGATCGTAGACAGGGCCGGTCCTGACTTTTTAGAGGCCCCGGGCAAACAAAAAAATAGACCCCTAACAAAGAAATTTTACACAGGTAATTTGTTTTGATTTTGATTTTAATTTATTTTTAAGTAATATAATTGAGTGGTTGTGATGTATTGATAGTGTAAAATGTTTTACACTAAAAATACATAGCAATTAAACATTAAGAATGAAAATTAAGTGCCTAAATTTTTCCAATTTTTAGGCAACACCCACCATCTCAAAGAAATATAAGTGCGATTTAACTGTGGAAAACCAAATCATATAGTTAAAAAATATAAAAGTAAGTGTAAACTATGCATTGTCCCTATTACGTAGGTTTACCTACGTGATAAGAAGAGCCCCAGGAAGTATCGAACTAAGGGCACCTCGCTACATATGCTATGGCAACACCACTGAAGCACAAGCTCAAGTTATGTCACAATTTCGCTAACATATAGATATATTATTTTTTTCAGTATTATAAATTCTTAAACACACCTCCCAAACTTGAGGCCCTCATTTTTTTGAGGCCCTGGACTGTGGGCCTGCTTGCTCTGGCCCAGGGCCGGCCCTGATTGTAGAGCCTCTGGAGTATGGGAACAGATGTATTTATTACCACTTTACCTCCCGTTATATAGGCATGTTTTGCTTTACCCCTTCTAAAAAAAATTTATTGGACAAACCTTATCAAATAAAGATTCCATCAAATTTGACCTGATCAATTTTTTTGGTCAAGATTCTTATTTAGAATCCTGCCAACATGGCATTTTTGGTACTGCCACGTGGAAATTATTTTATTTTTTTATTTTTTTTATTTTTTTTATTTTTTTATAAAAAAAAATAATTTTCTTTTATTATTTTTTTATGTTTTTAAAAAATATTTGACAATACCTGCGGATTTAGAAATACCTGGGGATTTACCTTTAAAAATACCTGTAAATTTGACAATACCTGCGGATTTACCTACGAATTTAAAAATACCTGCAGATTTACCTACGGATTTGATAATACCTGCGGATTTACCTATGGATTTAAAATTACCTACAGATTTACCTTTAAAAAACCTGCGGATTTACCTGCAAATTTGAAAATACCTGCGAATTTACCTACGGATTTAAAAATATCTGGGGATTTACCTACGGATTTGACAATACCTGCGGATTTATATATAATAAAATTAAATTTTAAAACTAATAAAAAAACAATAAAAAAATTTTGGAAAAAATAATAATAAATAAACTTGGAAAAAATTTAAAAAAATAAAATAAAATAAAAATTTGGAAAAAATAACAAAAAAAAATTGAAAAAAACAAACAAAATTCTACGTGGAAATTAAAAATAAATAAAAAATAAAAAATACCACGTATGCACATTCTCTTGGAATTTTGATCCAGGGTCAAATTTTTTGGAATCTTTATTTGGCAAGGTCTGTCCAATAAGTTTTTTTTTTAGAGGGGGGTAAAGCAAAACACGTCTATATGGCAGAGGAGTAAAGTGGTATTAACCATTGTCTTTATGGGATCTAGCCTTAAGAGTAAATACCCATTGTTGATTAGATAAAAGTATATTCCAAAATAATTTCATACAACATGCTTCATTTATCTTAGATATAAGATATTTGTCTTAATTTCAACCCACATCTTCCAACATGGGCAAAAAAATTATTCCAAATAATGGTAACTAGTTTCTTAGTCTCAACAGAAATTGTCTCGATAAAGTTTCTTACCTAAGTGTCTGATTTCTTGATAATCTTCTTAGACCATGGAAAAAAATTTAAATTGTAATTGAGAATGCCTCTCAGAAGATATAGTTCACAAGTTGATAAGGGCGAAAAAGTGTTGAATATTTGTCTTATATAGTGGCACTTATTAACTTGATTCATTGGATTCACAAGTTTAAACCTCAACTTTTATGTAATTATTAATTTTATAGCTTTATCATGTAAATATTGTGTAGATTGATTATTTGCAACTCATTTTGTAGGTATGTATACATAGGAAGAGCTTTGGTAATCAAAAGACAGAGAAATGGCTTAACCATGCAATTTTGGAACAAAGCATGTTTGTTGAGTTTTGTGTTGAGTACAGTCATATCATAGTACAAAAAGCAAGCATATCCGCGCCAAGCCCCAAAATTTGCGTTAAGCCCCTCTTATGGAGGTTTAAATCTTTTACTTGTAGCTACGCTCGGCGCCAAATTTGGGGCTAAGTGCGGCCCCCTTTATCAGATTTGTATAAATAGCTTTTAACTTTAGATTTTTAGGGAGAGGCGTTATTTTGGAGATAGAGGGACATGCCAAACAACAGGAAAGGGTGATTTGAAGATCGGAAGTTGGATTTTCATCAATAGTCGGGAAATCAACATTGATGCCCATTTATTTCTTTTCTTCTCATTTGTATCAAGTTACCATAGTAGCTAAACCATTTTCTTGTTGGGATTGGATGTAGTTCACTGTAACAACAGTATGTGTGTTTATTAATCATGGTGTTATATACAGTCTATTTATGCATTAATACTGATGTTATCTTTGTTTCACTGTTTAACTTTATAGATTTGAAATGATATTGAGAAATATTGTTCGAATCTTGATCTAAGATAATCATCTGTTATATTTTAAATTCTAAACATAGATTTAGGATTAACATTCACCGTAAGTATCGATTCTTAATGTTGTCGTATTATTTAACAGGTTGAGAGATCGTCGATTAAACAATAAGGTAGAAACCTCATCAGAAGTTCAAACATAAACTCTATTTGTGAGCGATACGTGATAATATTGGTGAATGTTTAGATTGTGTATAATTGTTAGGTAAATTATGTAGTCTATCGGTGGATGAAATCCAATCCTGGCAAGCTCTTATATCTTTGAAACATTATTGTAACTTTAAACTATCAAACATCTTGCAAACTTTCGCTTAAAACCATAGTAACTATTGAATGACATTGATATCGCACCAGTCCCTGTGAATACGATAAAACAAATACTTACTTTTGATTGATAAACATCAAAATGGCGTTGTTGTCGGAGATTGACATTTAGATATTAAAGCATGTCAACAGTTTCTATCATTTTAAGCTTGTGCATGTGTTAATACTGTATATATACTTCTAGCCATCGTGTTGCTAACTTGTGCTTGCTAGATTTGTGATTTCTATTTAGGCGAGGTATAGTACCGACATAACAATTGCTCTTTGATCCAGAGATCGAAATAACTATCTGAAGGAACAACAACAAAACCATGAAGCGCAAACAACTAACCAAGCAAAAGAAGGAACAAAAGGGAATATCTACTTGAAAAATATGTCGAGCTAATGATATTAAACAAGCGCTTATTGGGAGGCAACCCAACTTTTTAAGTATTTAATAGCTTTGCATTTAGTATTTTAAGCATTAAAGAATGAAAGTGGAAGGAAAGCATAAAAAATTGACATTTTGAAAATTCTGAGCAGACCTGTTGGCGCTAAGCGCAACAGGATGACACTAAGCGCACACTGCTATACCAGTAAAAAAATATTTTTACTCAGCCCAATTATCCACTTTCACCCAGGCCCATTTACCCCATCTTTGTAGTGGTTTTTGTTAATTTAGTTGAATTTTGTTTAAATTATTTCATGTATATATTTTAGTAGTTTAGTTTGATTTGAAGTTGTTAAGTTTTAGAAATATTTTTGAATTTGCTCCAAAAGCTTATCTTTGAATGACTTGAAGAAGTATTGAGTGATTATCTAAAATTTGAGCGTATCAACGTGTAAATGTTTGGGTAATGATAAAAGTTTGAAAAAATGATACAATGTCAAGGTACATGTTTATTGCTTTCTAGAACCAGGACCGGTCCCGACATTTTAGAAGCCCAAGGCAATTTATATGGATAAAAAAAATACATATTTAACATTTATTTTTTATTTTTTATTAAATATTTTATATATATTTAAAGTTTTGAATCTTTCATTATTTTGAGACAAAGTGATAAATGCTTCAAGATTTTATTAGAGTTGATATATTAGCGTGAAGAAAATCAAATTAATTAAAATGATTATAAGACTTTAAAAATATTTTGGTAGATTATACTAACTCTTGTTCAAAAATCTTTTAAATCTATTATTTTAATTTATATATACTTAATCATAACAATTTAATTAAAAATAATATTAATATTATTAAAAAACTTATATGATTATTAAATAACACAAAACAATATATGTTTTTATATAAAAATAATAATAACTTAAATACTGTAATATATTTTATTATAAAAGTTTAATAATAAATGAGATGGCCTAATAATATTTTTTGAAATATTTATTTGTAAAATATCAATATTATCTAAAATTTATGTTTAAAAAAATAATATAAAACCAGAGAAATAATTAATTTTGAATTTGACCCCTTTACCTTTTTTTTTTTGCAGTTTTTGAAATAAAATTAAGAAAAATATTTGCCTGATTCAGGGGTCGAACCCACATGCCCAGGCTAATATTAATGGCAAGATCTAGTCCGCTGCAGTATAACAAGATTCTTGTAAAGTATTCAACTCGTCATATATATGAAGTATTTTATTTTATAATTTTTAAAGCCCAAACTCATAAATTATGAGGCCCCTAATTTTTGTAGGCCCTGGGCTGTGGACCTGGTTGCCCTGGCCCAGGGCCAGCCCTGTCTAGAACATAGCATGAATTTGAAACTTGTAATTTGTACAAACATTGTGTCATTCATTACACTACATGTTCGTGATTGAATCACTTTAGATCAAAGCCTAAATATGAGAAAACTTTTCATTGTTTACTATATGCACAAGAGACCAAAAATTCTTTGTTTTAACTTGGTTGGCTTATGCTTAATCTTGCAATTGTGTTGAACTGTATGAAAGCATGAAAATGATCAAGGCATTTTTTATTTTGAGCATAATTATTTGACCAAAAGTGACCTACCTTGTGAGTGAGCGAGAATTCTTTAACCCATTTGAGTTTTGGTTTCAGGACCCATATTGGTTTTGAACTGTGAAATTTTCACATAAATAATTAGTTCATCATTGATTTTTGATTTTTTTTTCATGGAACACTTGAACAATCAATCATCATTTATGGTTGGAATTCTTCCCCTCGCCTTAGAAAGTAGATGATCATTCATATTACAATGTTGGTTGTATTTAAGTTGGAGAGAAAAAAAGTGGGTTGATAAGAAGTTGAAAAACAGAGAAAAATGTGAAAAAGAAAAACAAAATAAAGAAGAAGAAAAATAGATGAAAAAGATGAAAGAAAAAGTGGCAAACATTTTGTGCCAAACAATGTGAATCAAAGGTGTAACAACTGAGCAAAGATAAAAGTGGTAAATAAAGTTGTGAATGGTAAAGAATTTGAGAAATGAATGTTCTCCTAGATTTTGACAACTTTGTTTCAATTACCTTTAGTTATTACCCTTCTTTGATAACCAAGCCACATTACAACCCTTGAAAGTCCTTTGTGATTTGTGATTTTTTGCTTTCAATGTGATTTACTTTGATGAGTGCATAAGTTGATTAAAATGTTAGCAATATTGTTGGGTGTGAGTCAAGTCCCTCGTTTTTGTTCTTTATCCATTGATGAAGATGTGTGCTAGGTGTGATTCATAATTGCGCGTGTATTGTCTTGGATTTTTTACATGAGTTTTGTGTTTAGAATTTGTTTCATAATCATGGTTTGGTTGTAGTATAGTGGTAAGCACCAACTTACTTTTGCTTTTGAAAATTTCAACCATGCATCTGTCATCTTTTTTGTAAACTTGTTTGATCATGATTTCTTAGAGGTTTCTCTTGTTTATTGATCCGCTATCGCGCTCGGATCAAAACGAGTAGTTTTCAAAAACGTAGTATAGCGACAATGGCTCGAGTCGTATCGCAAGGATTCTTGTTTATTATCAACTGCTGCAAAATCGATGGGCGGGTGGTTCAGGTTTGATTTAAAGAAAAAAAGCGCTTAAAAAAAGTGATTCTTGAAATAAGCTGTTTTGAAAAAGTGATTATAAAATTAAGCCAATCTAGTGTTTTCAGTTCCGGCTTATCATAGGTTTCTACCTTACCAAATTCCTAAGCGGCTTCGATCTCTATTCGATTTCTATGTCAATTGACAAGCGCAAAAGACATAAACTATATTGACATTCCTATATTCCGAATTAAGCAAACGGATTAAGCTCTCGTGAATTAAGCAAACACGAATTACAAACGCAAATTAACGACAAAGCGACGTAACAGCGATTAAAAGTTAGGGATGCAATCTTACGAATTTAATCAACACAATTCCATGTATACATGTTATACCCCAAAATTTGCCCGCATCTTTTTTCAAGAAAACTTCAATCTAAAAATTAAGAGCTTCATATAATCTTGGATTTTTATTCCATAAATATCCTGATTTATGAATACTTGGTTTTTAGAATTTTTTCTTATACGGTACTTTGGCTCGCTGTTGAATTCATTCTTACGCAAACGCCAATTACTGTTTATTACTTCACACACGCTATTTATTTGAGATTTATTTACAGATAAATAGTACTGACGCAATTGGTACATAATTAAATCTTTTGCAGGCGCAGAGTCCGGGGGTTCAGACTGTACTGGTAACAAGTAAATTATTATTAACTTTTGTTTCCCACTAATTTTTGTACTATATTCCATTATTTTCAAAATCTTTTCCTTTCTTTTCAAATATCTTTCTTTCAAAATCAAATCCTAACTGTATTCTATACATATCTCTTTTTTCCAATACTATCATACACTTTCTTTCAAATCCTACTTTTGTACGGAATCACTTCATTCCCCAACGTCTCTATCCTTCTTTTCATTCTATAAATACCTCTCATTTTTTCCATAAAATCTCACATCAAATTCTAACTCATCTCTCAAATTTCTACTTCATATTCATTCTCTCTTCTTCCCCGGCAAAATAGCGAAGCGGATGGAAACGTGTTTTCTTATGATCATCACCGTCGTGGTGGTAATCATGTCCTTCTTCTGTCTGCATAGTCCTGAAAAATGTGGACCTGGGTTGTTTACACTCCCAATCATCTATATGTTATTGTTTGTAGCATGGGTTATTAATCGTCATTCTTAAAGTTTGTCGTATCTTTTATTTTTTAAATGTACCGTTTACTCGTCGTACTGTTCATTATATTATGTAATGTTTGTACTGTCAGTATTAAATGTAGTACTATCTGTCATACTGTTGTTTAAATTATTAAGATAATATTTTGTGAGTTTTCTGCCAGTTAAATTTTTATTTTTCTGTGCATTAAATATTTTTCAGGGTTATTATCGGCAATTTTGTTCGCATACAGTATATATTATTTATTTATTATGTCTGTGTTTTTCTAACAACTCATGTAAATAAATTTTCACCATTAACATAATCAAAAACAAAAAAAAAAAAGAAATTAACTTTAACTGTTGAATTTTCACCTTAACTGCTACATTAATACCTGAACAGTCAGTAGACAGTCAAAACCGCTGACAGTGCAATTCTCCGTGTTTTGTACCATCAATCAAATCAATCTTTTGCATTTCAAAATTCCAATATTTTTGTTCTAGAAGTCTTCTGAATATCACATGATTAGCAGAGACTCAGCACTGCACAAAAATCAGGTACGCTTAACTGTCTCCTACACAAACAGTCCCTAACTAGGGTTTTCTTGTTTTTTCAGGAGAACAAGTTTTTGAGACCTCAAATGGATTTCATGGACCTCCATATATATCAAAGTACCACCATACAAATTTTCAAACTTCAATTCGCTCAGACGCACAGTCAGCAGCTCAAACAGTCAACAGACGACCCGTTTGACCAAAAAGTCAACAGACAGTCAAAAATGAAAATTTTCGTCAACATCCATATTTTGTCAAAAGATTCATCATTCGATCATTGGTTGATCATAATTCATCAAGGAAAGATAAAAAATCAACAAAACCCTAAGTTTCAAAATTAGGGTTTTCTCCTAAAAAGTCAACTGAACTTTGACTGGTCATAACTCTCTCATCCTTCATCCAAAAAATTCAAACCAAAGCTCATTTTGAAGGAAATTCAATTATCTTTCAAATTCAATTGGTCCCATGGTCATTAGATTCACCATTTGAAAAATATGAACCAAGACATTACAGGTCATTTTCAAAGTCAACAAAAAGTCACTTTTTTCAAAAGGACACACAAGGAGCATGGAAAATCATTTTGATATGAGACCAAAGACATTGGTTAGAGGACATCTTGAGGTTTCCAAAAAGTACAAGAACTCCTTCATATGACAAAAATTGAGGGATTTATGCCTTGTTGAAGTTGGCCATTTTTTGGGAAAATGCATGAAATCAACATTGATCAAAAATGTTTTTTTTCCAAAAGGGGCCAAGTTTTCATGATCCAAACATGTTCCCCATAATGTGAAGGGTCTCCCACGACCAAGCCAAGGCCCATAGCATTTTTGTTTCTTTTTTGATTTAATTTTATCACATTTAAAGTTAAAGTGAAAAAGAAATAATGCAAGATTCTTATCCAAAGCTTTGTCCTTTGCATGAGTCATCAAGATAGCTTATTTTCTGCAACAAAAGGAAGTACAAAGTTGGCTTGGAGCAAGAGAAGTAAAGAAGAGCAAGCTTTAGTCAAAATTTCAAAGATTTTTAATATTTAAAAATCAAGAATTCAACAAAAGCAATCAATGCTTCTTGGCTTAGATTTTAAGCACATCTTAGCTTATAAATTAAGTGCTATGCTTCACCAATGTAACACACACGAAAAGATAGCAAAGGCATAGCAAAGAAACTATAAAATTCTCACAAAATATCAAACACTTTGTAATTTTCGTTTTGCAATTTCTAGCTTACTTCAATAAAAAATAATCATTCAAATCATCCTTTGGGGTCACATAGAGTAAGATTGATGCACTAAACAAGTCCCATAATGCTTTAAATACGTGTATCATCATCTTCATGTTCATAACTTCATAGCTTTCGTTTTCCAAATTTTCACGTGAAATAACTTAATCTAATCTTTGATTTAAGTTCCTGACATCATTTAGAGTAGATCCAATGTAGCTCATGCAAGGTTTCACTCCTCTAACACCTTCCACCATTGTTGGTTGTCCAAACTTGAGAAGCTTCGAGTTGCATCTTCCAGGCACTTTTTGCAAAAACTAATGCCACTAATGAACTTAGGGGGTCTTAATTAGGCTATCTGGGTTGTTTGCAACCATTTTTTTCTTGTTTTTTGCAGGTTTAAAGAAGGAGAAAATCGGAGACCAAAACCGTTGCCAAAACCCTTGAAAAATCGTTGCCATAGCTGTGTAGAAGATGATGAACGGTGACTGAGACTTGTTGATCTCCACGCGTGCGTCCCTGATTGGCTCGTCAACCTTCAGCGCTCTCTCCCTCGTTTCTATTCGTCCACGCATGGATAGTGGGACCAACCTGACTTATTAAAAGTCTTTATGATCCCACGTGACTGGTCAATACAAGTGCACCATGTTCTCTCCAATCTAGGCCATAGATCTCCACTAAAAATGCATCCAACGCATCAAAACGCACCACCATGTCATAGACTTTTAGATTAATCACACAGGATCACAGCCTTATTTTATTTTCTATTTTTATTTGATTTAACTTCTAAAATTAATTTAAAATAGTTTCAAAAATCAAAAAAATATAATAAAAATATTTTTAGGTTTATAATTTAATCTATTATTTTTTGATAGAAAAAAATCTTATTTTTCTTAAATATTAAAATATTTTGTATAATTAATTAGTATATATTTATATATTTGCTTTTTAATTATTTCAACCAATCAAAAAATCATAATAAATTTTGTTCTTTATATTAAATATAGTTTATATATTATAGGCTAATTTTGTACATATTTAGGATAATTTTCTCTTTAAGTTTTAATTATTTGTGTAATTATTTGTATAATTATATGATTATTTAACTTAATAATTTCAAAATCAATTTCAAAAATTCCAAAAAAATTAGTTTTGTTTTAAAATTAATTAACAAGCATTTTGAACATATTTTAAACTTAATTTTTTAGGTTTAAATTTTATTTCCATCTTTTTCTCATTTTAATCAAATTAATCATGCATTAATTCTAATTAAAATCAATCATCAAAAAATCCAAAAAATATTTCCTTTATTTTCTCGCAATTTAAATTCCTAGATCAAGTGTATAGGTTGTCAGATTCATGTAAATAACGTAGTTTACATTTCCCGCACAATCGATGTAATAGCGTAGATTTACTTTCCGCATTTTACATTTCCGCATTTTAAATTCCAGTACATATAAAATTGCGTGTATGTCAAAGATAAAAATTGAAACGTTAGGTCACTAACTTCAAAGATAAAATATCTGAATCAAAACACAATCACACCTGCACCTCTTAGGGTAATCCCTCTCTTACTTTTTTCAAAAAAATCAAAAATCAAATTCTACTGTTTCAAATGCAAAATCGAACTTTCGTTTATATCCGGTGAAAGGAGAATTTTTTAAAGGAAATAGGAAAAGACCTTATAACTTAGGGTAGACCTCCTAAATTGCTTGCTCAAATCAAAACAAACAAATGTCTCATATATCGTTGTTTTTTCAAAATAAAACTTTCAAAAAGACAATACTTGGTATATATCCAAACAAGGATCATTACGAAGTTAACGATCTTTTTTCAAAACATCTTTTGAAAGATAAAACACTTTGTATACATCCGCACAAGGATCATTACAAAGTCAATTTACAAAGGTATTTGAAACCACATACAAGCATTTCAAGGCAAGAGAAAAATGATTCAAAATAAGTGAGCTAAGCAATCTAAGAGCCCATGGATAACCATGGATACAAAGGGTGCTAACACCTTCCCTTTGTATAACCTACCCCCTTACCCAGAATTTCTTAAAGGTCTTTTTTCTGTTTCTTTTATAAACCTTTCCTTAATTGGATAAAATAAAAGTCGGTGGCGACTCTCTGATTTTCAAAAACACACAAAAGCAGAAAGAGAAGAGTCAGTTCGTGTATCTCTCCACGAGAGATACGGTAAAAAACCGAGGGCGACAGAACTGGCGACTCTGCAGGGGATTTTACTTTCTAAAAACAAAATGTTTTCAAAAAGGGGTTACCTTAGAGTATAGATCACTTCGATGTTTTCAATTGCTTGACTTGATTGCTCTATTTTTCAAAGGTTTGTTTGGGTATTTTGCTTGTGTGAAAGATTCTAACCCGAATCTCGAGATACCTTAAGTATGTGACAATAGACCAAGGAAACTGTACGGCATGTACCGATACGGTTGATCTGGTAGTCACCATTAGTGCGACACTTTGGTTCATACTGATGTCCCTTGAAAACGATCAAGGAGTATGTTAGGCTTCCGAAGTGTCATTAAACACTAATTTGTCTTAGAACCTTTAGTTGAACTTGACTTGTGGCCTATTAAGTGGCTAGCTTTGAAATTGATCGAAGTTAGTTATCCTCGAGGAATATTTTGATCGGCCGTCCGAGCGCCGTATTGAGATGTTGTCTCCAAGAATCATAGAACCCGAATACTATTCTAGGACAGGTTTTAACCAACTCAACTTCAGTGGGGAGGGTATCACCTATCAAACCTCATGCAAGCCTTTAAACCTAAGGCTATTGTTTGATTTGTTTGTGTTTGCCACATGTTTGACATCATGACATCATAAGCATCATAAGCATATCATTTTCTCACTAATCATTTCAAGGATCGAAGAGTTTACCTTTGTTCTGTTATTACAGGTAATGGCTCCCGCTACCAGAGATTACATCCGAATCAACATCTCAACAGTACCATCTGAACTAAAAGACTTAATATCAAAATTTCCCAAGAATGCTCAATTCACTGAAAAGCACGGTCACCTACTCCATTTGGTTACCTCAAAATTTGAAGAAGACATGATACGGGTCCTGTTCCAGTTCTTTGATCCCGAACATCATTGTTTTACATTTCCTGATTACCAGTTAGTACCCACCTTAGAAGAGTTTTTCTGAACTAATTGGATTACCTGTTTAGAAAGGATTCCAAAACCTGAAATCATTGTTGCTGCCTTACATTTGTGAAAGTCAGAAATCGAGTCCAATTGGGAAACAAAGAGTGGAATCAAGGGTTTGCTTGCTAAATTCTTAATGGAAAATGCTCGATTACTACTAAACAACAAAAGTCACCCAGCTTTTGAGGAGGTTATGGCTCTTTTGATCTATGGGTTGGTTTTATTCCCTAATCCCGACCAGTTCATAAGTGTGCACATTATCAACCTTTTCTTAACCAGTAACCCGGTACCAACCTTGCTGGGAGACATTCTACATTCTCAACACACTCGTACCATGAAGAAACGAGGAACTCTTATGTGTTGTATACCACTACTGGCTAGATGGTTTACATTACATCTTCCTCGATCAGTGTTGAGAAATGAACAAAGAATGCAATGGTCTCGCAGGATTATGTCTTTGTCTCATTCAGATATTCGGTGGAACAACTTCTTTCAGAGAGACATTACTATCATTGACCATTGTGGAGAGTACCCTAATGTGCCACTCCTTGGCATCAAGGGAGGCATCACTTACAATCCCTCTTTAGCTTTACGCCAATTCGGACATGCACGGAGAAACGTTCCTCATGACATGATTATCCGTGGCATTGTGTTTGATTACGAGGATGATTCCCACAGACTTTGACGAAGGTTTATACATGCGTGGGGCAGTGTATACAGGGTAGAAAGCAAAACTTTAGGGCAATGGAATTCTATTCCTATGGAACCTTACCTCAGATGGGTGCGTACTCATGCTCTGAAGTTCATCATGCCATATCCCGCTATTCTACCTGTGACTATTGAGCCAGAAGTTGAAGGAGACGAACCTCAAGTTATTCTACATCCGGATATGCCAACTGACCTGGAAGAGTTGCAGAAATCTTGGGTTCAACTAAAGGAGGAAAGAGACACCTTCAAAGCACACTGTCAAGACTATGAGAGGAAAGTATTGGAGCTCACCGGACAACTCCAAGAAGAACAGCAGATCAACACATTCCTGGGTGCAAAGAGAAAGCGTCCATGGGAGACCTGAGGGATCCTTCATTTTCTTTATTTATTTCTGTTTTGTAAGCCCAAAAGAGGCAAAGAAAAAAATAAGAAAAAGAAAAAAAAAAGAAATAAATTGTTTAACTAATAAATGTTTGTTTCTCCTTTGTTTTAACAAATCTAAATTCCAAGATCCTTGAAAACATTGCATATGCATTTCATTCATAAACATTGCATAACAGGTTCACATGACAGATTTCTCACCTCCTCGCTGTTTATTTCAGTTAGAAGAGATGGAATCTGAAACAAGCATCAAGAATCTTGAAGCACAGAACGCCCAAGTTCAGGTAGCAATTCTGGAACTAGCAAAGGGGCAACAAGAACTGAAAGCCCTGATAATCAAGAAGAAAAAGAAGCCCAAAGGGTATGTAGGCTTGAGTCACCTGAAAAGGAAGATCAAAATCCCAGTCAAAAGGTCCAAAAAGCCACCGATCCCTGAAATAGTCGGCGATGGTGAACAAGGAGACAATCACAGCAACCAGGGTTCTGCCAAACCCTCTCTCTCTTCTAATGAAGAAGGTTATCATTCTGGAGACGAACAGGATGATGACAAATACCAACAGTTGGAAGAACGCATGAAAGCTATGGAGATACAAAAAATACCTGGTTTAGATTTCAATGATCTGGGGCTCGTCTCAGATGTTGTTATCCCTCCAAAGTTCAAAGTTCCTGTCTTTGCAAAGTATGATGGAGTTTCTTGCCCAAAACTACATCTGAGGTCCTATGTAAGGAAGATACAACCTCATACAGCAGATAACAAATTGTGGATTCATTTCTTCCAAGAAAGTCTGTCAGGTACACAACTCGAGTGGTACTACCAACTGGAAAGTACAAAAGTTCATACTTGGGAAGAGTTAGCTGCTGCTTTTTACAAAGAGTATCAATACAGTGCTGACCTTGCACCAACCCGTACTCAACTGAGGGGCATGTCTATGGCACCAAAAGAAAGTTTCAAAGGCTATGCACAAAAGTGGAGAGATCTGGCTGGAAGGGTTCAACCACCCTTATCTGATCGCGAGCTGGTCGATATGTTCATGGGCACTTTAACTGGCCCTTTCTATAGTCATTTGCTGGGAAACTCATCATCAGGTTTCACTGACCTGATATTGACTGAAGAGCGTGTCGAAAGCGGCATTCAAAATGGAAAAATTCAAATAGGCTCTTCCTCTGGTACTACAAAAAGGCCCATCAGTGGGAGAAATGAAGTCAATACAATGCACAATCAGAAAGGTCGCAAAAATGAGCATCACCAATCTGTAGGGGCAGTTCTGATCTCCGCATCTGCACCTCAAAAATATCAACCGCCAAAATATACGCGTCGACCAGATGCACCAAGAAGAAATTTCACCAGAATTAATATGCCAATCTCTCAAGCGTTGTAGCACTTGTTAAAAGCAGATCTGATCACATTGAAAGATCCTCCGAAGAATGTCAACACTTCCTCTCCAAGTTATCGCCCTGATGCAACATGTGTGTATCACTCTAACTGTCCAAGACATGACGCAGATCACTGTTGGGCCCTGAAAAATAAAATACAAGACATGATAGATGCTGGGGAAATTGAGTTCGATCCTCCAGAGACTCCAAATGTCATCACTACACCTATGCCGAAGCACGACAAAACCGTTAACACAATCATAGACACTGTTTACATCTATGATGTGAGAGAATTGTCAACTCCGCTCCTTGAAGTCAAAAGAAAGCTAATCCAAGCTGGTTACTTTCCAGGTTGTGACCCTGATTGCTTTTATTGCGCACACCTACCCAATGGTTGTGAAAATCTGAGAATGGGAATTCAAAAGTGGATGGATCGCCGTATCATTATGTTTGAGAGACTCCCTTCTATGGACGATTTATGCGAAGTCTTTTCAAACGGGATGAGAATAGAGGACGTCTCAGTGGTTTCCAACATACCATTGAAAATCCCTACCAAAGCTCCTTTCAAAATTTCTGCTACACCCAAAGTGGCATTTGTCATCATTACCAGTCCGACTCCGTTTCCATACTCCTCAGACAAAGCTGTCTCGTGGAGTTATGACACTGATGTTTATGTCCATGGAGTTAAGCAAGAAACCTTGACTGAAGAGGCCATGAATTTTACTACTCCAACTGTTGATAATATTGTGGGTACTAGTAAGATTACGAGAAGTGGAAGGATCTTTTCACCGGAAATTACTCCAAATGTTGCTACTAATCCAGTCCAGGTCCCAGTTCCTAATCAAGATATCAACGCTCGAGGCCAAGAGCCACTAGTTGAACCAGTTCAAATACCGGTGGAAGTCACTATTGAGGATCCATCAAAGCAAGAAATGGAGGAAATATTGAAAATCATCTGCAAAAGTGATTACAATATTGTCGAACAGCTGGGGCACACTGCTTCAAAAATCTAATGCTATCTCTGCTAAAGTATTCTGAAGCTCATGCCAAGGCCCTGATGAAGTTCCTGAAAGCTGCATATGTGCCACAAGAGATTTCAGTCGATCAATTTGAAAATTGTGTTGCCAATCTAACAGTGAATAATGGTATCGGTTTCTCTGATGTTGATCTAACCCCTGCTGGAAAAAATCACAATAAAGCCCTACACATCTCTATTGAATGTAATGGCACCACTCTATCTCATGTGCTGGTAGATAACGGTTCCTCTTTGAACGTGTTACCAAAAACAGTACTGGAAAAGCTTGACTTCGAAGGAATAGTGTTACAACCAAGCGATGTTGTGGTAAGAGCCTTCGACGGGTCAACAAGAACAGTGTACGGAAAGGTGAATCTCCCAATCAGAGTGGGCTCTCAAATCTTTGATTCTACCTTCTACGTAATGGAAATTCACCAGCATATTCCTGTTTACTAGGACGCCCTTGGATACATGGGGCAAATGGTGTAACTTCTACCCTACATCAGAAGTTGAAATATCCAGTAAAAGGAAAGATTGTCACAGTTTACGGCGAAGAGGAATATGTGGTTAGCCACCTGAGCAACTCCAAGTATGTTGAGTTGGATGACGAATTCATCGAGACTCCCTGCCAATCTTTTGAGGTGGTCTCTCCAGATGTCTCTACTACCAAGCATATTTCCGCTACTCCTGCTACAAAAGTAACTCCAGCTATGGCTTCCCTCAAAGATGCTCAAGCTGTGATCGAAAAAGGTGGTTGCACAGTATGGGGACAGCTCCTCAATGTGCCTTACAAGTCCGATAAGCTAGGCCTGGGCTATGTTAGTGGAAATCAAAAGAACGGTCAAAATCCTCGTTCTGGAGGATTAATGTCACATTTCATCAGCCAAGGAGTAAATGCTATTGAAGACGATGAAGTGTTCTTGAATCATATTATTCAGCCATATCCAAATGAAGTTCCACTTGTTTCCATGGAAGTTTGGGATACTTTGGGAGAACCAAGCGGCGGGTATGATTTTCTAGTAAAATATACTGCACCTCAGAGTTCTTTTATTGCTATGGAAGACATTACCCCAACCGGATGGGGTGATCAGTTTGAAGATTGCAAAAGTTTCACAAGTTCCATCACTGAGCAATATCAAAGTCCACCTAAAGAAGTTTGGGATACGCTAGGAGAGCCAAGTGGCAAATATGACTTTATGGTGAAATATTTCGCTCCTCCGAGCTCACAAGTCGCCATTGAAGACATTGTCCCAACTGGATGGGATGAACATTGCGAAGACAATTTCACTCCTGAAGAAGCCTGGGAAATACCAAATAACGAGGGTTATTTTCTATCAGAGTACACTACTCGCCAGAATGCACAAGTCTCTATCCAAAACATCATCCTGACTGGATGGGACGGCCTTATCGAGTATCTCGCTCAGCCAACAGAGATATCTCAGCCTAGGCTCTCGTATCCAGCAAAGTATATTACTTATCCCGAAAGATCACCAGCTCATCTCCCCACTAAAGAAATCAATGCGGTGGAAGATGAAGAAGACAACTGCAACTGGAGCAGCTGGATACTCCCTGCTCACAACAATGGATTGAACAACTGGGAAGCTGAGGATGTGATCTCCTTTGATCAGGAGTAAATGCAATTTCCTGTTTTCGTTGTTTATATTGTTCAAAGATAAAAATGGTTCCTGTACTATCGAACCATGAACTTGAAAGCCGTGTGCCTTGCCCAAAGCACACTGGTCCTTTTTATAAGGGTTTGTCATACCATGATCATGTTCATTCAATAAAATCATGGGACGTTTGCATATTCAAATTTTGTGATCCTTTTTCTTTCTTTGCTTTATTCATTTTTCAAATAGCTATGTGTTCTTACACACACCCACATAAATAAATGCAGATTCACATTCACTCTGGATCCTGTTGATAACGATTCTGCTATTGCCAGTCATGACTTTGAAAATCCGATCTACCAAACTGAGGACGAAAGTGAGGAAGATTGTGAAGTACCAAGAGAACTTGCAAGGTTGCTAGAACAAGAAGAAAAGACTATACAGCCGCATGAAGAACCAATTGAGGTTATCAACTTGGGCAATGACGAAGAAAAGAAAGAAGTCAAGATAGGGGTTGATCTAGAAGACAGTGTCAAGCAAAGACTGATTCAACTGTTACAAGACTACGTTGAGATATTCGCCTGGTCCTATGAAGATATGCCTGGCCTCGACACGGACATTGTGGTTCATCGTCTGCCGATCAAAGAAGGTAGCACTTCAGTTAAGCAGAAACTACGGAGAAGTAGGCCCGATATGTCAAAGAAGATCAAAGACGAGGTTGAGAAGCAATTCAATGCCGGTTTTATGAAAGTTGTAAGTTATCCTCCTTGGATAGCTAACATCGTGCCTGTGCCTAAAAAAGACGGGAAAGTCAGAATGTGTGTAGACTACATAGATCTGAACCGGGCAAGCCCCAAAGATGATTTCCCTTTACCTCACATCGATGTACTGGTTGACAATACTGCACAATGCAAGGTATTCTCCTTCATGGATGGATTCTCAGGATACAATCAAATCAAGATGGCACCCGAAGACATGGAAAAAACAACCTTCACAACACCCTGGGGAACCTTTTGTTACAAAGTAATTCCCTTTGGTTTAAAGAATGCAGGAGCTACATATCAGCGTGCAATGGTAGCTCTGTTCCATGATATGATTCATCAGGAGATAGAGGTGTATGTCGATGATATGATTGCAAAGTCCAACACCGAAGAAGAACATCTGGGTCATCTACACAAGCTGTTTGACAGACTCAAGAAATACAGGTTGCGACTGAATCCGAACAAGTGTACCTTTGGAGTATGATCTGGTAAACTTTTAGGTTTTATCGTCAGCAGCAAAGGTATTGAGGTTGATCCTGCCAAGGTCAAAGCCATTCAAGAAATGCCTATACCCCGTACCGAGAAACAAGTCAGAGGATTCTTGGAACGTCTGAATTACATCGCCAGATTTATTGCCCATATGACTACTACTTGTGTGCCGATCTTCAAACTGTTGAAGAAAGATCAACTGGAAAGATGGAATGACAAATGCCAGTTATCCTTTGATAAGATCAAAGAGTATCTCAAAAAACCACCAATCTTGTTACCACCTGTGGAAGGAAGACCTCTGATAATGTACCTAACTGTGTTAGAAGATTCAATGGGGTGTGTGTTGGGGCAACATGACGAGTGCGGCCGAAAGGAGTATGCAATCTACTATCTTAGCAAAAAATTTACCGATTGTGAAACAAGATACTCACTACTCGAGAAAACTTGCCGTGCCTTAGCATGGGCGGCTCGCCGACTAAGACAATATATGCTAAATCACACCACTTTCCTGATCTCCAAAATGGATCCTATCAAGTATGTGTTCGAAAAACCTGCTCTCTCTGGAAGAATAGCAAGATGGCAAATGATCTTAACAGAATATGACATCCAGTACACTTCACAAAAAGCAATCAAAGGAAGTGTGGTAGCTGATCATCTGGCTCATCAAGCAGTGGATGATTATCAAGCATTAAACTTTGACTTCCCAGATGAAGACATTATGCTAGTTACTGACTACGAGCAACCAGGACCGGGAGAAGGACTCGAGCCAGGATCCCGATGGACTATGGTTTTTGATGGAGCTTCTAATGCACTCGGCAATGGCATCAGAGCTGTGATCATTTCCCCTGCAGGAGGTTATACACCATTCACTGCCAGATTATGCTTCAACTGCACTAACAATATAGCCGAGTATGAAGCATGTATTCTGGGTCTCAAAGCTGCAATCGATCTAAGAATCAAGTTCCTGGAGGTCTACGGAGACTCGGCGCTGGTAATTTATCGAGTCAAAGAGGAATGGGACACGAAGCACCCGAATCTAATTCCTTACAAAGAATATGTGCTGAGTTTGATTCCTTATTTCGAAGAGATCACTTTTGAACACATCCCGCGCGAAGAAAATCAACTAGCTGATGCTCTAGCTACTATGTCATCCTTGTTCAAAGTCAGGTGGGACAATGAGGCACCGATGATCACCATTTACAGACAGGATGCACCAGCCTATTGCAATGAGATCAACGCCGAAGGAACGGAAGAAAAATCATGGTTCCATAAGGTAAAAAGATATCTCGAAGCTCAGGAGTACCCTGAAGGGGCATCCATTAACGACAGAAAGTTTCTAAAAAGATTTGCTGCCAAATTCTTCCTAAGTAATGGAACCCCATACAAACGCAACCATGACTCGACTTTACTTCGTTGTGTAAACAAGAAGGAAGCAGAACAGATTATGGAAGACATACACGATGGTGCCTTTGGTACTCATTCAAGTGGACATACAATGGCTAAAAAGATCCTAAGAGCAGGTTATTACTGGTCTACCATGGAGACAGACTGCCATCATCACTCCAGAACCTGTCACAAATGCCAGATATATGCCGACAAAGTACATGTACCTCCAGCCCCATTAAACGTCCTTACGGCTCCTTGGCCTTTTGCAATGTGGGGCATCGATATGATTGGAGAAATCAAGCCTACTGCCTCCAACGAACATCGTTTTATCCTGGTCGTTATTGACTACTTCACCAAATGGGTAGAAGCAGCTTCATTTGCTTCTGTCACCAAGAATGTTGTGGCCAGGTTTATTAAGCATAATCTCATTTGTCGGTATGGCATCCCTGAAAGGATCATCACAGACAATGGCACAAATTTAAACAAGAAAATGGTTACTTAACTCTGCACACAGTTCAAGATCAAACATCATAATTCCTCTCCATATCGACCAAAGATGAATGGCACGGTGGAAGCTGCCAACAAGAACATCAAGAAGATCATACAAAAGATGACAGTAACCTACAAAGACTGGCATGAGATGTTGCCTTTTTCTCTTCATGGTTATCGCACATCTGCACGTACTTCGACAGGGGCAACTCCATTCTCCTTAGTCTATGGTATGGAGGCAGTTCTTCCAATTGAAATTCATATTCCTTCCCTAAGGATTATGAAAGAATCTGATCTAGATGAAGACGATTGGATTCAGACTCGGTTGGACCAGATAAACTTGATTGATGAGAAGAGACTCGCAGCTATTTGTCATGGTCAGTTGTACCAAAAGTATATGATCAAAGCCTTCAACAAGAAAGTCAAAAATCAGGCATACCAAACCGGTGGCTTGGTTGTCAAACGCATCATCCTACCACAAGGTGACCCCAGAGGCAAGTGGACTCCCACTTATGAGGGACCATTTGTAATCAAGAAAATATTCTCCGGCGGTGCCATGTTGCTTACCACTATGGATGGCGAGGATTTCCCACACCCTGTAAATGCGGACGTAGTAAAAAAGTACTTCGCTTAAAGAAAAGCTCGCTAAGTTGAAAACCTGAAATGGCAACTTAGGCAAAAAAAAATGAGCGTCTCGGTGGGTTGAAAACCTGAAAGGGCGATCCAGGCAAAAGTTAGAGACTAAATAAATATTATCCCGGTAGGGTGAAAACCTGAAAAGGCAGCCTAGGCAAAAGTTAGGGAATAAAGCATACAACTATGTTCCGTTCAGCTGCCTACTCACCTTCAAGATTCAACACATCAAGGACACCGATCAGTCCAATTACTTTCTTCCAACAAGTGAGGGATGAGATGCTCGAAGACAGATTGGCAATAGCAGAATTGAAACTTGACTGGATTATTTTCACATAGCTATTCTCTTTATATACTTTTCAAAGCTTTATGACAATTTCCTACTACTAGGATTTTTGTCTCCTTATACTAATCAGCCTGTTTTGGCTCTTTTTCAAAAAATCAATACAGACCATGCTCAAAATCAACATTTTCACTTTTTCTGTTTTGAATACGTAAACGTCCCAATGATAATTTTGAATGAACATGTGCATTTGGATATGATTGATGTTTACCAGGAAAAACAGGAATGGCGTTCAGGTAATGTCCCAATCATTTGGACATCATCCCGAAACCAGCATCAGAAGAAAAATCCCCAACAGAGATGCATTTCTCAGCAAATTCCTCAATGAGATTTTTCTCTCCAACAAAGTGATTCGAGAAATCTTATTCCCCAGCAGGGCTGTTCCAGAATGCTATCCCCAGAAGGTGTGATCTCCACACCAGGACTTGGTCAAATAGTGCATCGGAGGATTATGCATCTTCCTCATTCCCACTTTAAAGGGCATCAAAGTCAGAATTTTCAAATTACTTTTCATCCCCGAGCGGTAGTCAAAGATCCTTCAACAGATCACCCTGGTTCTCAAAGAAGGTCCCCAGCCGAGGGTACTCAAACAAGACGACAAAAAAAATCATCAACGATCACAATGCCTTCAATTATTTTCCCAACTAGAAGCCTGATACGCTCAAGACTGCATAAGTCATACATCATACATCATATATCATACATCATACGCATATTCATACACAGCATATAATGTTCCACGACAAACGCATACATAACATGCATATTTCTCCTTTAGTTCGAGAATCTCATACATTACATACATCATAAACATTGCATATCACTAACTTGATTTTTTCAGGCAGACGGATGTCTTCAGTAAAGATGTTCTCAATCACATGCAGTGTTCCCCTGAATTCTATTCAGATAAGCAGTCCTCTCAGATATAATCAAGCCGAAGATTCATTCTAAAGAGATCTCTCTTTCCAAGTCACCTATCAACTCAAAAACATACCAACACAAATCTAAGTCGATACCTTGGACGGTTCCTTAATGATCTACCATCAAAGATCTAAAGCTGATACCTCGGACGGTTCCAGAACGATCTACCATCGAAGATCTAAAGCTGATACCTCAGACAGATCCAGAATGATCTACCATCGAAGATCTAAAGCTGATACCTCAGACGGTTCCAGAACGATCTACCATCGAAGATCTAAAGCTGATACCTCAGACGGTTCCACAATGATCAACTTTCAAAATCTAAAGCGGAAAAACTTTGGACAGTTCCATAACGATCATCCTCCTAGACTTAAAGCGGTAACCTCAGGCGGTTCTGAAACAGTCAACGCAGAGGTTTTCAAATCCTTCATCAAGATATAATCAATGGATTCATTCTGGTGAACAAACCATCAACGCATTTGCCAGGTGGCATTTGAAAGCCCATCTCAGGTAATGTTTCGATCTGCCAACAACATTTCTCAGACAACATTCAAAGACAAATTCCAACATCTCTTCCGGTCGAGGTAAGTGCAAATTTTCAGGGCGTATAAAATATTCAATCATCTTCTACCTTCAGATTTCAAACAATCTCTTCAGGTTTAAGAAGATTGGATAGGGGCAACTGTTATACCCCAAAATTTGCCCGCATCTTTTTTCAAGAAAACTTCAATCTAAAAATTAAGAGATTCATATAATCTTGGATTTTTATTCCATAAATATCCTGATTTATGAATACTTGGTTTTTAGAATTTTTTTCTTATACGGTACTTTGGCTCGCTGTTGAATTCATTCTTACGCAAACGCCAATTACTGTTTATTACTTCACACACGCTATTTATTTGAGATTTATTTACAGATAAATAGTACTGACGCAATTGGTACAGAATTAAATCTTTTGCAGGCGCAGAGTCCGGGGGTTCAGACTGTACTGGTAACAAGTAAATTATTATTAACTTTTGTTTCCCACTAATTTTTGTACTATATTCCATTATTTTCAAAATCTTTTCCTTTCTTTTCAAATCTCTTTCTTTCAAAATCAAATCCTAACTTTATTCTATACATCTCTCTTTTTTCCAACACTATCATACACTTTCTTTCAAATCCTACTTCCACTCAAATTTTCCTTTTGTACGGAATCACTTCATTCTCCAACGTCTCTATCCTTCTTTTCATTCTATAAATACCTCTCATTATTTCCATAAAATCTCACATTAAATTCTAACTCATCTCTCAAATTTCTACTTCATATTCATTCTCTCTTCTTCCCCGGCAAAATGGCGAAGCGGATGGAAACGTGTTTTCTTATGATCATCACCGTCGTGGTGGTAATCATGTCCTTCTTCTGTATGCATAGTCCTGAAAAATGTGGACCTGGGTTGTTTACACTCCCAATCATCTATATGTTATTGTTTGTAGCATGGGTTATTAATCGTCATTCTTAAAGTTTGTCGTATCTTTTATTTTTTAAATGTACCATTTACTCGTAGTACTGTTCATTATATTATGTAATGTTTGTACTGTCAGTATTAAATGTCGTACTATCTGTCATACTGTTGTTTAAATTATTAAGATAATATTTTGTGTATTTTCTGCCAGTTAAATATTTATTTTTCTGTGCATTAAATATTTTTCAGGGTTATTATCGGTAATTTTGTTTGCATACAGTATATATTATTTATTTATTATGTCTGTGTTTTTCTAACAACTCATGTAAATAAATTTTCACCCTTAACTGCTACATTAATACCCTAACAGTCAGTAGACAGTCAAAACCGCTGACAGTGCAATTCTCCGTGTTTTGTACCATCAATCAAATCAATCTTTTGCATTTCAAAATTCCAAGATTTTTGTTCTAGAAGTCTTCTGAATATCACATGATTAGCAGAGACTCAGCACTGCACAAAAATCAAGTACGCTTAACTGTTTCCTACACAAACATTCCCTAACTAGGGTTTTCTTGTTTTTTCAGGAGAACAAGTTTTTGAGACCTCAAATGGATTTCATGGACCTCCATATATCTCAAAGTACCACCATACAAATTTTCAAACTTCAATTCGCTCAGACGCACAGTCAGCAGCTCAAACAGTCAATAGACGACCCGTTTGACCAAAAAGTCAACAGACAGTCAAAAATGAAATTTTTTGTCAACATCCATATTTTGTCAAAAGATTCATCATTTGATCATTGGTTGATCATAATTCATCAAGGAAAGATAAAAAATCAACAAAACCCTAAGTTTCAAAATTAGGGTTTTCTCCTAAAAAGTCAACTGAACTTTGACTGGTCATAACTCTCTCATCCTTCATCCAAAAAATTCAAACCAAAGCTCATTTTGAAGGAAGTAAGAATCTTAATTATACTAGGACTAAGGAGAACGGTCTCAAAGTGCCAACTCCCCACATATGTAATGACCATGGCGAGACTACTAAATGCCAATGGAAGACTTCAATTGGGTCACGAAGTAAGTCTAATGGATCATTGGTAATTTTCGCATTTGTCGACAAAATTTGAACCATTCATTAGCAAATTGGCCAATATTATCCAACCCTTAATAGATTATTTTACAACGTTCTCTCCCATACGCCTCCTTATATTTTCATTATCTTCCGTATCATTTTATTTCTCGTCAAGACCCAATGCTCATCTTAAAATATCATAAATGAAAAATTTGTGTTGAAAAAATAACTAAAAATTAATTATGAATTTTCAATCAAATCAATACATACATTTTAAAACAAAGTTTCTATATTTAACACAAATTTTCTATACTTTTCAAAACAAAGTTTCTATATTTAACTTAAAAAACAAAATAGAGGAAACGAGTGGCAATAAAAATTAAAAAGAGACGAACTTATTGAAAACCCAACAAAAAAGTGGAATTAGCAACCGGTGCTTGTATTCGAAATTTCGGACAGACACTTCCCGTCATAAAATCTTGGAGCCGATACCGCTGGCAAAACACAACCCCTACGACTTAATTTCAACAAATAACCCCACTCAAATATTAAAACTCGCACCAACACCAAGGTTTTAATCGTAAATAAATAAAAAACTAAGGGCATAACTTAGTTCAATTTTCCCGCCCACTCACCCTACCCCACCAAGTAAATCAAAATAAAATAAAATAAAATAAAAAAATTCCTCACTCCTTTCAATATATTGCTCCACTCACTCACAACTTCGACATTCTCCATTTTCTTCGCGCTCCTTTCATCTTCTCTCAACTCTCTCTTCAAAATTTCATTTTCTCTTCTCGGTGAGTTCTTTTGCAAGTTCCTGAAACCCTAGCAATGTTGCTTCTGTTTCTCTCTTTTGATCTATTTGCTATTTTTTGAATATTTTTTTATTTTTTATTTCTCATTTTTGATTTCTAGGGTTTGAAATGGCGGCTAACAACAAAGTGAAGAACGATGATCCTCCAGTAGAGTCACCTACGTCGGTCCTAGAAGAAGAGGTATTTGTATTTTGATTTGATTTTTTGGAGTGTAGTTCTTGTTCGATTCGTTTGATTTTTGACGTGTTTTTGATGTTTGTGAAATGGAAATGTTGTGTGTGAGAAGGAAGTGGATGTGAAGAAGGAGGAAGAGGTGGTTGCGGATGATGGATCTTCTCTTGTACCGAAATCGATGGTAGAGGAGGAAGAGAATTTGCTTAAAGCTCGTGCTAAGGAAGAGGAGGAACAGTTACAGGAGCCAGCGAGTCTCAATGAGTCGCAGTTTGATAAGTTGGATGAGCTTTTGACACAGACGAAACTGTACTCGGAGTTTCTTTTGGAGAAAATGGATGACATCACTTTGGTATTTCCCTTTTTAATCTCTCTGATTGTGTTAACTTTTTTTTTTTTCTTTTTCGGAATGTTGGTTTGTTGGTTTTGATTGTTTGAATTTGTAATGCTAGACTGCGGGTGAAGTTGCGGGTGAAGTAGTGATTAAGGAAGAGGATGAGAGTCAATTGGATACTAAGCCTAGAGGTCGTGGAAGAAAGAGAAAGGCAGCTAAACAATGCAATACTGTGAGTATATTGCTGTGTGTATACCATATTTTGTATAGGAGTTCAAAAAATAATAACATTGTAGTGAAGATTAATTTTGTTTACTATTAATGGAGAATGTTAATTTGATGTTCATATTCTTGTATGTTAGTGTACAACAGCTATATGATTTTAAGCCTGCAGATTTTATATGTTTTCCTGAAGTTATACATGCATGTAATTTCAGTTGTTCTAATCGGTAGTTTGTGATTGTGTTTGAAATTACTTTAGGGGAAAGCCAAAAAGGCAGTTGAAGCTATGATATCACGATCTAAAGAAAATGTGAAGACTGAAGATGTGAATTTGACTGAGGAAGAAAGAACTGAGAAAGAGCAGAGGGAGTTGGTGCCTTTACTAACTGGTGGGAAATTGAAATCTTATCAACTGAAGGGTGTAAAGTGGTTAATCTCCTTGTGGCAAAATGGACTGAATGGGATTCTTGCTGATCAAATGGGTCTTGGGAAGACAATCCAAACTATTGGGCTTCTTTCTCATCTTAAATCTAAAGGATTGGATGGGCCATATATGATTATTGCTCCTCTATCAACCCTCTCCAATTGGATGAACGAGATCTCTAGGTAGATTTGATACATTACTGTTTCTTTTTTATATATATATATATATATATATATATATATATATATATATATATATATATATATATATATATATATATATATATATATATATATATATATATACATATATATATATATATATATATATATATATATATATATATATATATATATATATATATATATATATATATATATATACTTACTTACTTACTGTGCTTCTTCATCGTGATAATTATTTCTTGAATGAATGTGAATAGGTTTGCACCATCACTCCACGCTGTTATCTACCACGGTAACAGAGATGTGAGAGATGAAATCAGAAGGAAACATATGCCTAGAACAATTGGTCCTAACTTTCCCATAGTAATAACTTCTTATGAGATTGCAATGAATGATGCTAAGAAATTTTTCCGGGCATACAAATGGAAATATCTTGTTGTTGATGAGGTACATCTTTCACTTGCATGCATAAAACATTGTATGTTCTGTTGTATGTGTTTACTTAACATCAGTGATATCCTCAGGGACACAGGCTCAAAAACTCACAATGCAAATTAGTGAAGATGTTGAAATTCATCAGTGTTGAAAATAAGCTTCTTTTGACCGGGACACCGCTCCAGAATAACTTGGCAGAGCTGTGGTCATTGCTGAACTTCATCTTACCTGATATATTCTCTTCTCTTGAAGAATTTGAGTCATGGTTAGTGTTCTTTTCCTATTGGTAATTGATTTCACTTTTCTTTATTCCCACTGTCATATGGTGACATGTTACTGTTGGAAATATAATTTCCTGGGTTGTGTAAGGAAAACAACATAGAGGACAAGGTAGTGCTTTATTATATTGTGACTGAATCAATGTGATTATCATATCGAAGTGAAGCAATTTGATTCAATACCACAACATTTCAATTAACACTGACCAGTTCAACATTTTTTTTTATAATTTAGCTAACCACTCGATGAAACATAATTTTCCAAAGATTAGCAAACACGTCACCGGGTCAGGAACCTAACCTACTAAATCATTACACGCCTATTTTTTTAATTTCTACTTTTTAATTTTATTGTTTTCTATTTTTTTTTCTCACTGTTTTGTTTTACATTCTTAGTGTTTTGTGCCGAGTTCTTAACCATATATCAAATAAATAAAATATTCTTTATTCTCGAACTATATTAAATCAATTCCTTAACTATATTAACCATATTTTATTCATTAAATATTAAATTAATGAATCTGAACAAGATATTATTTTACTATGATTAATTTTCTTATTTTATTAAGCTATGAGTAATTTTTTTTGCGGACTTGGCTGTTCTACATTTACTCTTGTTAAAGTCTTATGCTTTGTTTGTGCTTTTTAATTAATTAAGAGTTGTGAAAGTCTTATACAAACACACATACACTTACTAATTTCTTTTGGTAGGATATTATGATTCTGGTTATGATCACATATGTTTTGCAATCTTGCTCTCTCTCCCAATCATATGTAAATATTTGGGTAGAATCTAAGTATCCTAGTTGCAATCTTGCATTTCATGATCTTGCCAACTGATATTACTCATTCTCGGTCTAGACAACCTTGCCTGATCCTTGTAATGTGTTCTTCTAACATGCTCAATGTTTGTCCCTATTGAGTGTTATATTCTTCTAACAGTTTGTATGTCTTTTGGCAATATTGTTCTTGGTTTAATGCAAAAGGAAATACCATATGCATGCCTTTATATTTGTTTATTTTATTCATTCAAATTTCTTTGTAGGTTTAATCTGTCAGGAAAGTGCGCCACTGGAGCATCAATGGAAGAATTGGAAGAGAAAAGAAGAAACCAGGCATATGTTCTATGATTGATAATTGATGTTATGCAAGTTGCCCATTCTTCATATAAATTAGAGGCTAAAGGGCTATGTTTCATGCAGGTAGTGGCCAAGCTTCATGCAATTCTCAGGCCATTTCTTTTGCGTAGAATGAAGTCTGATGTTGAGCTATTGTTGCCACGGAAAAAAGAGATCATTATTTATGCTAACATGACTGAGCATCAGAAGAGCTTGCAGGAACTTCTAGTTAAAAAGACATTCGAGAAAAATTTGGACAGGAAACTATCAATTGGTAAATTTATTTTGCAATTTTTCATTTGAGTGAAAGGGAAAGTTCTCTTTCAACTCATGCACCCTCACCATCAGCTATGGGAATTTGTGTCTAAGAAACTGTATTATGTACTGCACTCTATTAATTTGATTTAATGCAGGGCGTGCTGTGGGTAGTCTTAATAACTTGATGATTCAACTTAGGAAAGTCTGCAACCATCCCGACCTCTTAGAATCACCCTTTGATGGTTCATGTAAGTTACCACGTGGTTGGATGGTTTAGCTAATGTTACGACAACCAATACTAATAATAAGTTGCATTTTACATTTGTGATAGATTTTTATCCTCCTTTGAATGAGATAATTGAGCAATGCGGAAAATTCCAATTGCTCAACCGGTTGTTGGAGCGGCTACTTGCACGTAATCACAAGGTATGATTACATGTGTTGTGCTTTTCAGCTTCCATTTCTGTATTTGCCAAGCTGCTACTCATGCACACCTGCCTTTGGTTATTGTTATCAGGTTCTGATCTTCAGTCAGTGGACTAGAGTTTTAGATATAATGGATTATTATTTTAGTGAGAAGGGTTTTGAAGTTTGCAGGATTGATGGTTCAGTGAAACTGGATGACAGGAAAAGTCAGGTCTGTACAAATGCTTGTAAACACCATTTTTAATCAGATAACTCTAATTACTTTTGTTATTATGCACAATCACTCATCTTGATCTTCAATATTATGTGTTCTGTCATAAATGATAACTTAAAAGGTAATTTTATTTGTGCTTTTTAAAAAAGAATTAAAAAATGGTTTTTTAAAAAGGCTCACTCATCATGTTCTTAAAAAATTCCCATATAAGGATGTTTAAAAGTAGCTTGACAAAACTATAAGATAATTTCATTGTAATTTGCAATTAATAGTATCTTAATTAAGTTATGTGTTTTTGTTGTGTTCATCCTTTATGCATTAAATTATTCTATTAAAAGTAAAACTAAGGTGCATTAGTGGCGAAAGCCCTTATTATATGTAGCATACTACTACATGTGGACTCACTGGTTTTAAAATCTATGTTTTTGTTTAAATCATGGGTTTGTGTTGCAACACTCTTCTGTTATTATCTCCTGTTCTCTTTGGGAACTCTGATCTTAATCATCTATTACAGATTGAAAAGGCTAAATTTATGTTTGTTTTGTTGGCCCACGAGCAGATCCAGGAATTCAATGATGTAAACAGCAATTTCAGAATCTTTCTTCTTTCTACTAGGGCTGGTGGATTGGGAATAAACCTTACTGCAGCTGACACTTGCATTCTTTATGACAGTGACTGGGTACTTTTTGACTTTTTCCTGCTTTACAGTATTTACCTTGCAATCTGCTTATGACTTAGATGTACTGATTTCGCTGTATTCCAGAATCCTCAAATGGATTTGCAGGCCATGGATAGATGTCATAGAATTGGTCAAACAAAGCCTGTTCATGTTTACAGGCTTGCAACTGCACAATCAGTAGAGGTATTTGGCAGTATATTATATTTGTACAGCTTGCAACAGATGGCTTGTAATTTTGAGATGAGCATAGCATGGTCTTTTTACAGGGTCGAATGTTGAAAAGAGCTTTCAGCAAGTTGAAGCTTGAGCACGTGGTGATAGAGAAAGGACAATTTCATCAAGAACGCACAACGGCTTCCATTATGGATGAATTGGAGGTTTGTATGTTAGCAGTAGTTTGTAATTGATATTTTCTCTTCCTATTTGTTTTGTATAAATAGATTTCTCTTGGATGTCGAAGGTTGTGGTTTTGGTTATTTACATGGCTAGCTAATTTTGAACTCGACTAGAATTTTTTTCTAATCTGTTGAATTGGCCTAACTAGATGAGCATGCAATCCTTTTAATTATCAATTAGTCTCATTCAAGTTAATACATCTTATACTACAATTTGCTAAAATTTTGTCGAGGATTAGTTGTATTGTAAATTTTCAAAATTGTATTGTTGTATCTTTATTTATTTAGAGGAAATGGATCAGCCTAGCTCCAAGATTTTCCTGGAACTATGATGAAGCGGGCAGTCCATACTTAGTCTTGCACTAACATTTTTTATAGTCACATTTTTTACTGGCAGTCCATAGTCTTGCACTAACATTTTTTTAGTGACATTTTTTACCATGTTTAATGATGGGTTTGTCTCTTATCTGTGTTATTAGGAAGAGGATATTTTGGCATTGCTTCAAGATGATGAAACAGCTGAGGACAAGATGATACAGAAAGATATTAGTGATGAAGACCTGGAGAATCTGTTGGATCGCAGTGATCTTGTTGTCAATAGCTCAGCTGATGTTAAACCTACAGCCAGTACCTTTCCCCTCAAAGGGCCTGGGTGGGAGGTGGTGATTCCAACTGCGTCTGGCGGCATGCTTTCCACTCTCAACAGTTAATTTGTTGCATCTGCAACAGAACTTTTTAGGGCTAAATATTTTTTAGAAATATTGCTTTTTGTGGCATGAGATGTAAGAATTTGAGACAATCTCAGCCAGTGAAATGTCCTTGGAGGGCATTCAATTTTGTAAATTCTACTAACGGAACAACATGTAGAGACGAAGCTACTTTGCGGTCTTGTTATTTTGGAACTATTCACATATCCAACATTCATCCACTCAATTTAAACTTGGCTTGTATCTAAGCGATTTGTTTGAAAGGCTTTGATATTGATTTTTGCGTTGGCTTTTTTCAGTTAATCACATCCTTACATATAAGAAAAGATTCTCCATGTTCTATTAATGCCAAGCACTTTCTGAAGCTTGTACGGTCGAATGGAGTGGTATAAACATTTAGATTCCCCAAAGGCTCAAAATTAGCCCATGCTCAAGGCAAGGTAAACATTTTATAAATTAATTAAATTGTGGATTTTGGTGGCTAATTTGTTTAAACGAATATATCCTGACTTTACACTCTCATCGACTCAAGTTGCATCTTTTGCCCATGTGACTATGCTTTTTCTCATGTTTGCGGAGATTTATTTATTTACTTTCCAACTTTCAAACAAGGTTTAAACTTTAAAGCATGATTGCATTTTAAAATAGAAAACAAAAAGTAGATCAACTTTATATAGGAAAATATAATATCATTTAGATTCTTAAATATATAATTCACTGAATAGATTATGAAAAATAAAGGAAGCTGGTTAAAATATTGAATCTGTTGACAAGTTGGAAGCATTTCAAGTATTTCACAAATCATTTGAGGTTCTTAGATATAGAATAATATTTGGTTGTGATAAATGTGAGAAATACAAGAAACTAAAAAGTGGAACACAAAGTGCCATTAAAAAATGTGGATCTAGAAAATGTCATATTCCACCATGACATATAATGCTATTCTTGCAAGAGCGAGATCTAGAAAATGTCACTCAGATCACACAAATATATAGACAAAGAGTTAGTTACAAAAATAGATAAGTCATAAAGCATAGGTACAACATTTGTTTTGGTTGATATAGGATGTAGGCTATGTTTACTGGAGTAGAAAAAAAGATGACTCATATGTTGTGAGAGATATTTTTTGCGCCCACCCAAATTCAATCAAGTTGTATAATCTTTTTTCTCTTGTTTTGGTTATGGACAACACGTACAAGACAAACAGATATAAACAACCTCTATTTGAAATAGTGGCATGACCTCAATCGAGTTGATATTTGCAGTTGCATTTGCCTATATGGAGTATGAGGAGACAAATAATTTTTGTTGGGTGTTGGATAAGCTTAAACAATTGCTTGTTAAGAAAGAATTGTGCCCATAGGTGATATTGATTGATAGAGATCTTGCTTTGATGAAAGTAATTGAAGTTATGTTTCCAAGGATAATTAATTTACTTTGTCGATTTCACATTAATAAAAATGTTGGTTCAAATGCAAGCAATATATTTTGAATGAAAGGAAAACAACGTTAGAGACTTTATGGATGGAAGCTATATGAGCTAGTGATGAGGTTGAATATCATTAACTGTTGCAACAACTTGAGAATGCATGTGTTAATTGTAGTGAATTTATTCATTATGTGAAAGGCATATGATTGACTTCTCATAGGCATAAATTTGTTGGAACATGAATCAATCGAGTGTTTCATTTGGGTAACACCATTTTATGGTAATCTACTTGGATCTGTATCCCAAGCTACTCTGAGACGCATTGCTGAAGAGTTATTGATGGTTAATTATGGGGAACCAACAAGAAAATATGCAGGCGTGTTCTTAGAACATCTTATAGGTTGTCTTGTGCTTTTGAGTTAAGAAGATACACACTTGGTGGCATAACGATACCAATAGATGATCTTCATGTCCATTGAAGGAAGCTAATCCTAGAAGTTAATTTGGAGGTAGATGTAGATGATGGATCAAAGGTAGATATGACTAGTGCAATGGAGGCATTGTGTAAAAGGTTCAGATCATTGGATATTGTTGGGAGAAAAACATTAAAAAGTAGGATTTGTGGAATTTCTTACCCCACTATGATTTTAATGTGCCCACCATTTGCAAAAATAAAAATCAAATGAGGATTGATGAAGAAAATGAAGAAATCAGTGGGATATGATGTTTATATGGACCCTCCATATCATGAGCATGTTGATAAATAATCTCAATCTTCAAAGAGGCCATGTACACATATATCTCAGTCATCTCATACTTCGAAGAAGCATTCTCAATAAAAAAAAGCAACCAATTCCAAAGAATCAATCCATTCATCAATTTCCCAATCATATTAGGCCATATATTGAAGATATAACTAATGTTGCATCAAATGGAAATTGTGGATTTAGAGCCATTGCATCACTACATGAATATGGCGAGGATGGTCGATCCATGGTTCGTTGGGACTTGGATAAATAAATAAGAGACTCTGAAAGATCAAGTTTATATGAGAAGTTATTTGGAGACCGGTTATCATAAGTGAGAGAATCTTTGATAATATCAACTTTAGGTCCTCAACCACCAAAGAAATGGATGACAATACCAAGTATGGGATATGTGATTGCAAATCGATACAATGCATTTCTTGTTAGTTTATGCAATTCATGCATGATTTTCTTTCCTATGATGAGTTCACATTCACCAACCGTCTCCATCTATTTCATTGGTTTTGTTAACCAAAATCATTGGGTTCATCTACTTACTATAATTATGTCTTTTAAATTTATTACTTACTGTCCTATTTAATTGTTGTAAATGTAAATGTCCGTATTATTGTTATAATCAAGTAAAAATGAATGAATAGTTTATGTTTCTAGAAGTCACATTGGATTGGAAGAAGATTCATTCTCCGGTACCAACACCTTGAATGTTAGAATTTGCGGAAAGACTACAAAATTGTCAACATCGTACGCCTATAGTATCAAATATTATTAGCTTAGCATAACTCTATGTAACATGTTGTTAGATCTTAATGACATTATTTTGTATGTTGTTGGGATTGGAAGAGACGTATCGTACGACCCTCATGAAAACCCTAACAGTTATGGAGCAGATGCAGTTGCACCTACATGCTCATCCTCACCATCCATCACCGCATGAGCGCCCCGTCTCCAGGGCCGTCTTTGAAGGTGTACAAAGCGACTTACAACACATGGCCCCACACTTTTTTATGATTAAGCTATGGCAAAAAGGGCCTCTATACACATATTGTATGGTTAATTTACAGTTAAATATGATCCTTTAAAAAAAATTCACGATTCAACTAAAGCTAACATTAGCTTCTTACACAAGTTCTTTCAAAAGTTTAAGACGATTATGTCCGTCTTACACTTGCATGTATTGGGATCTGACTGTCATGTCCTCAGATTCGTGTCACTAGCAAAAAAAAAAAAAAATTTAAGGCTTAAATGCACTTTTGGTCCCCCTATTTTAGAGGTTTTAAATATTTGGCCCCCCTATTACAAAATTCAGTGTTTAGTCCCTTAATTTTACTTACCTTAGATTTTTTATAGGCCCCCTCCAATTTTGCATGTGTCCTCATCGTTTATGACGTGACACTTTGACTATGATGCCATGTCAATAAGTCTGATTTTTTAAAATTAAACCATTATTTAATTAAAAAAATACATTTAATAAATAAATGTTTTTAATATTTATCAATTTATTTAAGTTTATTAAATTCTGAAAATAAAAAAAAAACTTTTTTCATTCAAGTTTTCAGGTTTACCCTCATCTCTCCTCAAGAACCCTAACCCCCCTTTCGTTCATCTCTCCTTAATCCCCCAATATTTTACTCAAATCTTACAAAGCTAAATCATCATCTTTCATCGTTGCATCTCAATCGCCATTTTTGAATCAATTTCATTATGCTGCTTTCTTGAATCATAGTTATCATGTGCTTATCTTTTACCGTCACATCTAAATCACCATTTTCTAAATCTTCTTTTCTGGATTAATTTTATTTTGATGCTTTCTTGAATCATAGCTAACACTTACTGTAGTCGCAACATCCACCTTTGTCTCCCGATTCAGTGAATATTGAAATGTAGAATTTGAGGATGATCTTGGAGACGAATAAGTTGGCATTCCCCACTTTTTTTTAATACCATCGAGACTAAGCTATGATGATCCTGTATCTGATGCTAATCCCACTAGAACAAGATGGGATCCGGATTCCCTACCTTTAACCCGGGAAAGGCAGGTAACTTTCAAATATCTTAATCCGTTTGATGAATCAAGTGGCGCAAATTAAGTCACCTGTTCAGTTCATTTTAAAAAAGAGTTTAAAGGTAGTGCACTGACGGTGTAAACAAACTTTACACATACATCCAATCAAAATCCTTACATTTGCCATGTCATATTAATTTTTTTTAATTAAAATTGTGCTTTAATTGGATACATGGTTGTGATTGGTTGATAGTGTAAAAATATTTTACACTGTCAGTGCACATCCCCTTTTCTCTTTAAGAGTTTAAAGGTAGTGCACTGACGGTGTAAACAAACTTTACACATACATCCAATCAAAATCCTTACATTTGCCATGTCATATTAATTTTTTTTAATTAAAATTGTGCTTTAATTGGATACATGGTTGTGATTGGTTGATAGTGTAAAAATATTTTACACTGTTCTCTTTAAGAGTTTAAAGGTAGTGCACTGACATTGTGACCGTTTCCTTCGCCTCTCTTTAGATTCACCGCCACAGTGCCCCACCATCTACGTTCACATCTGCTTCATTACCAACGACCCCGCCGTTTGAGTTTGATGATGATGCATCCCTCAAGTGTCTTTGACAGCGTGTTGCAACGACAAAGTGTGCCGAGTCGGTGATTGATACTATCTTGTCATTGTGCTTTTACTGATTGCGGTGTTCAGACTCAAACAGAAGTAGTTGTCGGTGTAATGGTGGTTTCCTGATGAGATGGCTTCGACGGCGGCGTTGCGTGTTGTAGTGTTCAGGCTGTGCGTGTTGCAGTATTCATACTCAAATGGAAATGGAAGCAGTTGTCGGTGTTAATGGTGGACGACGGTGGTGCGTGTAGAGGTTGGGAGAAAAGACGTTTCTTTTTTGAGTTTAATTGTTTTTCAGAAGAAGACAGGTGGCATATTATAATGCATTAGATTGATCTAACAATTGACATGCTTTTAAAGTCAGGGTAACTTTCGCACCTTAAAGTCAGTCAATCCTTGTCCAACAAGATGACAGTGAAGCTGGAGTGGGAGCCTTCGGAATTTTATTTGCCTCAAATCCTTGACCATGTTGTGCAGATTCATGCTGAGGAAAGAAAAACTAACATCCACCTGCATAAAAAAATTGAGCGTGTCAATTATTAGAAAGGTGATTTTCTTATTTTCATAAATTAAAAGTCATATATAAATTGATGAATATAATAAAAATTATTAAATATAATTTTTGATAAAATAATAGTTTAATTTTATAAAAAAAAGTTAAACTTGCTGACATGGCACCATAGTCAAAGTGTCACATCATCATTAATAAATAATATACGTATGTAAAATTGGAGAGAGACCATAAAAATCTCAAGCTAAATAAAATTAGAATTTTTCTTCACCCACCTCCCTATGGGGTCACCCCCAGCGAAAACCCAAAACTGCCCCTGCTTCGGAGATGCATCTCCGAAGTTATTTTTTTTTAATTTTTTTTGACTTCGGAAATGCATCTCCGAAAACACCAAAAAATTGGTGTTTTCGGAGATACATTTCCGAAGTCAAAAAAATTCAAAAACCGTGCATATTTTCGGAAGTTCATTTCCGAAAATGTTGCTGCATATACAAATTTCCCTCCTTCACTATTTCATCATTTTTCTCCAAAACTTCCCCAAACCCTCTCCAAAACCCAATCAATCTCCATCCATTTTTCATCCTAAAATCAAGTTTCAAACCGTTGGTCACGTTAAAGGGAGCATAGAAAGCTACAATTTCAGGTAAACATCTCTCATTTCATCCCCTATTTCACTACATTGATTCAACAAATTTATGCTGAAACTGATATGGTTCGGAAGTTCATTTCCGAAATACATTACCTAACAAATTTCGGAAATGAACTTCCGAAATATGCCCTGGCAGTTAAAAAAAACTGTTTTGGCCAACTTTTGCTAATTTTTTCATTTGTTAGGTATGGTGCATCCGGACAACAATGTGCAAGATAATGACGCAGTAGTTCCGGCAATTGTCAACGTTAATAACGATCCGGTTATCGACGTTAATCCTATGATCAATGCGGTTGATGTTCGGCAAGAATTTACAAATGATCGGAGCTTCGGTAGTCGCGAACAATTGATTTAGTGGGTTCGGAACGAAGCTAGTAAACTTGGATTTGGAATTGTTATTTTAAGGTCGGACAACGGAAATAGTAGGCGGAAAGCTTTCGTTGTTTTGAATTGCGAACGAGGTGGGAGTTATGTACAATCCAACCGGGTGCTAAAACACGACGACACGGGATCGAGAAAGTGCGGGTGTCCTTTTAAGTTGCGTGCTACTCGGAGGATTGATGATTTGTGGCGGTTAACCGTAATTTGTGGAATTCATAATCATGCCTTGGATGTCAAGTTACACGGACATCCAATGGCGTGTCGTTTGTCCCGCGAAGAGAGGAATGTGATATCGGACTTAACGATAGTCAAAGTGGGGCCTCGCAACATACTTGCCGATTTGAAGCGTAAGAAACCGGATAGCGTTTCAAATATCAAACAAGTTTATAATGAACGACACAATCTCAAGGTTTTGAATATGGGCCCTCGGTCGGAAATGCAACAACTTTTGAAACTACTAGGCGATAACAATTATGTTTCAAGCTTCCGAACCTCCGAGGACAAAGTTACCGTGCGTGATATTTTTTGGACTCATCCCGAAAGTATCAAATTGTTCAACACATTTCCAACCGTTCTAGTCATGGATTCGACGTACAAGACAAACAAATATAGGCTTCCTCTTCTAGAGATAGTCGGTGTGACCTCGACGGACAAGACTTATTCGGTCGGGTTTGCTTTTTTGGAGTGTGAAAAAGAAGAAAACTTTACATGGGCCTTGGGAATTTGCAAGTCTTTGTTAATTGATCAAGAGGTTATGCCAAACGTCATTGTCACCGACCGGGACAATGCTTTGATGAATGCGGTTGATACCGTCTTCCCGACATCGACCGCGTTACTTTGTCGGTATCACATAACTTGCAACGTGAGAAGTAAGTTGAAACCCGCGGTTGGGACAAAAGATAGGCCGGATGAAAACGGTAAAGTTATCAAAGCCGGTGTTGTGGTTGAAAGGATAATGTCAGCATGGAGGGAAATTTTGGATGCACACTCCGAAGAGGTGTATACCGAGAAATTGGTACACTTTAGGTCTTTGTGTGGTTCCATTAAGACATTTTGTCATTACGTCGAATCCACCATTCTTGACAAAGTTAGAGAAAAAGTCGTGTGCGCTTGGACAAATCGAGTTAGACATCTTGGTTGCACCACGACTAACCGAGTTGAATCCGCACACGCGGTCTTCAAGAGGTGGTTGGGTGATAGCAAGGGAGATTTGTGTCGCGGATGGGACACCGTCAACCAAATGCTCCAAAATCAACACAATGAAATTCAAACATCGTTCGGTCGGAGCAAGACGGTTATGGAACACTGGTATAAGGGCCAAATTCTATTCTCCCATTTGATTTACAACATATCCCGGACGGGTTTGAATTTTTTGTTTCATGAAGCGAAGCGGTCGGAGACCACGGGGCCGGATAGTTCTTTATGTGGGTGTACCATTAGAACTACATACGGCCTTCCGTATGCTTGTATAATTTCAAAATAGAAGAAGTTGAATTCACCAATACGCATGGATGAGGTAGCCGACCATTGGAAGAAACTTCGTTTTGATGATTTTGCCCCGCCGAAGGAAAATGACTCCAAAATCACCATCTCCGACGAGTTGGAAGTGATAATGGAGAAGTTTGCTAAAGCGGATGACACCACCAAAATGCACATAAAAGAGCAATTGCGAAAAATTGCATTTCCGGAGACCACCGATTTGAAACCGCCATCTCAACCGGTTAAGACGAAAGGTGCACCGAAAAAGTCCAAAATTACACAAGATGACACGTCAACAAAACAATCTCCTTCCTACTTTGAACATGTTGATGCATCGTTCCCGGATTCACCGACACCGAAGTCCAAGTGTAGTGGTAACAAAGGAGCCCGTATTTCGAAGCCACCTCGCACACCGCCGATCAAAAAATCACCGATTGTCTACATTGATGAGATGCCACTTTTTATGCACAAATATATTGATAACATCGTTGATGTTGGAGGCGACGGCAATTGTGGATATCGGGCCGTTGCGGGTTTGCTCGGTAAAGGGGAAAATAATCACACTTTAGTCCGACGGGAACTCATTGCGGAGTTGACTTCGTATCGGGACATCTACGGCCGATTATATGAAAATCAAGAAAAGTTTGCGAAAATTCATGATGCACTTGTTCCATCACTTACCGGTATCGCTCCGGTTTCGAAGTGGATGTCATTCCCCGAGATGGGTCATCTAATAGCAAGTGCATATGATACGTGCGTCGATTTGACGAGGTTTGGACTAAGTGAAACTTTCTTTCCACTTCATAGTCGACCGCCGTTGGACGCGTTGGACCGCATCATTTGCATCGGGTATCTACGATCGCGGCACTTCGTTCAAGTGTTTTTGAAACCGGGTTGTCCTATACTGGCTACTTCTTGTCAATGGACGACACATCGTTCAAATGAGGCGAAGACTTGGCCGGATCCGTTCGTTTCGAGAATGGCGGAGTTTGAAGAAATGATGAGCAAAGAGCGCGAGCAAAATAGAGAGCGGTCGAAGAACGTACCTATTTTGGACCACCGATTGGTTCGGTGAATTTTAGTTTGTTCCGGATCGTTTTTGTTTGTAATGATCATTTTTGTATGTATTGTTGTTTATCATGTAAAATCGGACCGATTCAATACATATATAATATAAGTATGTTTTATGTCATCATTGTGTAATTTAAGTCTATTTTGAACTCCATTTGTCCAATTTACACAACACACTAAGCAATCAACAAAATGCAAAATTTATGTCTGTTTCTGCATAATTCGGAAATGAACTTCCGAAATATGCTTGTCTGCCTCCTATTTTCGGAAGTTCATTTCCGAAATGTCCCCTGAGGCAGGATAAGGTTTGTTGGGCCATCATTGCTCCAATAAGTCTATAAATACAACACACTCTTCTTCATCCTCTTCACACCTAGAAACACAAATGACACAAACCTACCCCCACCTAGCATTCGTCTACTTCACCACCGGCTACCCGATGCCGTTCCAATTTCGCTTCTTGCGCGACACGCCGTTTGCGGAGTTGATAACGTCGCTCAACACGCTTTTGCGCTATCCGGAGAATCGAAAGGTTGTCAAGCTCGAGTACCGCTCGCCATCGCTTAACGACGAGGGAGCCATTGAATTCACACCTTTTGAGATCAAGAACGACGAAGACTTAGCGGTTATGTGGACAACGTTCGACCGATTTTCTTCGAAGGGCCCGATCGAGTTGGACGCGAAACTTCAAAGATCGGCGGACGACGTTATCAAAATGTTGACTCATCCCCACCTACCCGTGTTTAACAATATGTAACTTTAATCTTATGTAATGTGATCGATGTAATCTTCACCCGATTAAATAAAGAGAATCGTTCTTGTTTTTCATCTTTCTTCTGCCTAGACAATATTTCGGAAGTACATTTTCGAATTCCTCCAAGGGGGGTGAATTCGGAGATGAACTTCCGAAAACACCACATTTTCTGAAAAATAACTTTGTTTCGGAGATGCATCTCCGAAGTCAATATTTTATATTAAAAAAAACACTTTTTCGGAGATACATTTTCGAAAACACCTTTTTTTTCAAAAAAAGTACGTTTTCGGAAATGAACTTCCGAAACTAGGGGTATTGTGGTAAATTCACCAGAGGTGGCCAAGAAGGTTAGGAGGTAGGTGAAAAAATTTCCTAAAATTAAGGGACAAAAAACTGAGTTTTATAATAAAGAGACTACAAGTTTAAATCCTCTAAAATAGGAGGACTAAAATTGTATTTAAGCCAAAATTCAAAGTATATGTCTTTTAATCAAAGACATCCGTTGGCTAAAATTTTGGACGCCTCGATTACCTTAGAGGTAAGTGATCTGATAGTCAAACTTTCTTCACTAAATAACTTATATCAAAGTTCTCCGAAAGGCAAATATAAAACAAAATACTAGAGAACTTACTTCCAATATTTCCGATGTTACAATGTGTGAACCAGATAACTTTCAAGTAAGATTTCCTGTGGCTATTTTGATTTAATAACTAACGAAGTTTTACGATTTTATATGTGTATCAAAAAACTTGGGATGAAGAGTTCCAATACATAACAATTTCCCCTCTCTCACTGGCTCGAAAAAACTTTAAAAAAAATGATAGAAAAAAGTTATAATTTGAAAAAAAATTTATACAAAGATATTTTAATCAAAAATAATATGTTGTAAGGGTAGGAGGATAAAAGTTGGGGGTATGGGATAAAATTTTTCAATTGTGTTTAGTTGGATAAATTTTTTAATTGTGTTTAGTTGGAATAATGAAGTAGGTGTTGGCCAACATAGCAAAATCTAGAGAATTTCTTCTACCACCCTTCAGATATGACCTGGCACTCCCTAATTTTTGATGATACCCATATTATTCTTGATACAATTTTAGTTAAAAAGTGCGCACGAAAAATATGATATAACAAATAAATTTTTTGGATAAATATATAAAAAATCCGATAATGTATTTAAAAAGTCTACTATGCATTTTTACCGGTGTTTCAAAAAATGAATTTAACACTTCCTGATTTTTGATAAATTTGATATGTTTTATAATTTTATTATTTTTTTTGTAAAATTCGCAGTTTATATTCGATAGGCAAAAAAAAAAAAAAAAACTTAACACTATTAGATTTTTTAAAATATCTGATATGTTGTAATTTTCGGGTATATTATTTAAAAACGGATAAAAAATTATATTTTTTTTTCTAGAAAACTCTGATTTTATACAATATATCTGGGAAATTTCTTCACCCACCTCCTAACCTTCTTGCCCACCCCTGGTGAATTTACCACAATACCCCTTGTTTCGGAAGTTCATTTTCGAAACTGTACTTTTTTTCTTAAAAAAGGTGTTTTCGGAAATGTATCTCCGAAAACGTGTTTTTTTTAATATAAAATATTGATTTCGGAGATGCATCTCCGAAATAAAGTTACTTTTTCAGAAAATGTGGTGTTTCGGAAGTTCATCTCCGAACGCACCCCCTTGGGGGAATTCGGAAATGAACTTCCGAAAATATGTCTGGACAGAAGAAAATGAAAAACAACAACAATTCGCTTTATTTAATCGGGTGAAGATTACAACGATAATATTACATATAATTAAAGTTACATGTTGTTGATCACAGGTAGGTGGGGATGAGTCAACATTTTGATAACGTCGTCCGCCGATCTTTGAAGTTTCGCGTCCAACTCGATCGGACCTTTCGAAGAAAATCGGTCGAACGTTGTCCACAAAACCGCCAAATCTTCGTCGTTCTTGATCTCAAAAGGTGTGAACTTAATGCCTCCCTCGTCGTTAAGCGATGGCGAGCGGTACTCGAGCTTGACAACCTTTCGATTCTCGGGATAGTGCAAAAGCGTGTTGAGCGACGGTATCAACTCCGCAAACGGCGTGTCGCGCGAGAAGCGAAATTGGAACGGCATCGGGTAGCCGGTTTCAAAGTAGACGAATGCTAGGTGGGGGTAGGTTTGTGTCATTTGTGTTTTGTGGTGTGAAGAGGATGAAGAAGAGTGTGTATTTATAGACTTATTGGAGCATTGATGGCCTAACAAACCTTATCCTGCCTCAGGGGACATTTCGGAAATGAACTTCCGAAAATAGGAGGCAGACTAGCATATTTCGGAAGTTCATTTCCGAATTATGCAGAAACAGACATAAATTTTGCATTTTGTTGATTGCTTAGTGTGTTGTCTAAATTGAACATATGGAATTGACATTAACCATAAATTAGACAAACAAGTCATAAAACATAATTATATTATAAATGTATTGAATCGGTCCGATTTTACATGATAAACAACAATACATACAAAAAACGATCCGGAACAAACTAAAATTCACCGAACCAATCGGTGGATCCTAAGTCCAAAATAGGCTCATTCTTCGACCGCTCTCTATTTTGCTCGCGCTCTTGGAAAAGTGTTGGAGAAAAATGATGAAATAGTGAAGGAGGGAAATTTGTATATGCAGAAATCTTTTCGGAAATGAACTTCCGAAAATATTCACGGTTTTGCCATTTTCGGAGATTCATTTCCGAAGTCAAAAAAAATTAAAAAAAAAATAACTTCGGAAGTTTATTTCCGAAGCAGGGGTAGTTTTGGTTTTTCGCTGGGGGTGACCCCCATAGAGAGGTGGCTAAAGAAATTTTCTATATTTGAAAAATCTGGTGTAAAAGTGACTTTATATCGCTTTTTAAAAAATCTAATATAGGCATAGATTTTTGAAAAAATATAATATTTTCACACATGTGTTTTTATAATAGATGTAAAAAAATATGTTATTTATACATATTTTTAAAAATTCGATAAAAATATATAGATATTTCAAAAAATTCGATAAAAATTCATAGACCACCCTAAAAATTTGGTAAATTCAATTAAAAAAAAGGTGAACACTCCGGTACCCTTTAATTTAGTTGGATATCGTTACCTTTAACCATTCAAATAAGATAATTTAATGCCCTGTCATTTTTCTTAAATTTAGTTGGATATCGGTACCAGTACCCAACTAATTATTATGAGTACCTAAGAATTTAATTTTGTAAAACACACTAAATATATTAACATAAAAATACTATTTTTTGAAGGATATGAAGTCAAATTTGAAGATGGCCGAATAAATTCTCCAAGATTTAGAGCAAATGAATCTTCTGTTGTTGAATTAATAAATTTTCCTGAATTATAAGTTGCTAAGTGCTGTCATGGCCCCCAACTCCAAATTCGTGTGATACCTTTAAGACATTGCGCAAGGTATCAAATATTATCAGCATGAAACTAGAAGGAAAAGAAAGAACAATTAATGAAAATATGATCAAAGCTAGGTGGCTCAAAAAGGTGACATTATTATTGCTCTAAAAATAATGAGTATAGTGGCCCTCCATGAGGTCTTTCAAATGTGTTTAGGGTCTCTTTTTAGATAAGTATAAATAAGATGCTTAATAATTATTGTTGCTCTTTTCTTTAAGCCACATTTGAAGGAGTGGAAAGAGAATTATTTGATTGCATATGCATACATTATAATAATTTAAAGCCGTCACACCCATTGCATAGGATTTTCTTTTGATGTGAGATAAATTAATGAAGAACCTATAAGGGGTTTTTATCAAATATTCACAATTGTGTGATTTATGTTTGAGATGCTGTGACAGAGTTACTGTTTAGGGAATGTAGGTTGTGTGAGAGGATAGTGTGCATTTATGGCAATAATGTTTTTGTTTTTTTTTGCACAAACTAAATCAATACCGTCAAGCTTATGTAAAAATATATGATATATTGATTAATTTATTTTAAAATCTCTTTTGTATAGATTAAAATGAAAATGAAAATGAAAATTGTTCTATTATAATAATTTATTTTTAATATTTTAGTAATAAAAAAAAGTTATTTTGTGTTTTTTTACGAAAATTATATTTTGTGTTTGTTTAAAATTATAAAAATGATTATGTATTTTTATTAAATACGACATAAATTTTATTTAGATATACATGTAAGTTTAAAATAAATTATTTAAATATAAAATAAGTAATGATAATATAAATTCAATTGTATTAAATAGTAATAAAAAAATAAAAAAGGCACCTGAAATATAGCAAAGAAAAAAAATAAAAATTGACATTTGAAAATAAGAATTTTGGGTCTTAAATAAAGACATTTGTTAATTAAAATAAAATATGTATTTTGTTGATAGGGCTGGTGAAAAAAGGATAAGATTTGACATTTAAAAAAAAAGGTGTGTGTCTCAAATAAAGATAATTGTTAATTAAAATAAAATAAGTATTTTATTAATTGTGATTCTTTAAAAAAAAATTTGACATTAGAAAATAAAATTTTTGTATATTAAATAAAAATAATTATTAATTAAAATAAAATATGTACTTTGTTAATTGTGTCCCGTAAAAAAAAAAAATTTAATTTTTGAAAATAAAATTTTCTGTCATATATATATATATATATATATATATATATATATATATATATATATATATATATATATATATAT